>NW_016907864.1:386677-436324 GCF_001483705.2 Eufriesea mexicana | reverse complement strand
TAAGACACGAAATTTAATAAAGTGTCAGTAGAGTCACTTTAATTTAATTCGCTCCAAGTTAGATTAGCGTATCTTTGATACAGATAGCACCAGTAGGCTGCGCCACTAGGGCGCATGTCTGGGTCTCGATGCGTAGCCACCTCCTCGTGGTGAGACCTGGTAATTGGTATCGTTTTCCAAAAAATTAAATTTATTTATTTAATTTTTTGGAAAACGATACCAAGCTAAGAGCTACGCACAAAGTTTAAGATATGTCCTATGTCTTGTAAATTTTCAATGTTCTCTTCGAACTTTGAAAATTAAGAGTAGGTAATATCTGTTAAATTAATATGTGAAGTAAGAAGAATAAAGTAAGGGAACTTAGGTAAGTAAGGTAAGTAAGGAAAATAAGGTAAGCAAGGCAAGTAAGATAAGTAAGGTAAGTAAAATAGTTAAAATCTTCCACAATGAATAGTCTATGTATAGTATATATATTCGCACAAACTCAGCGAAATTTCTCTGTAGAGTTCTTAGAAAGTGACGTAATTTCTTAGAATCGGTCGACAAGCGACCTCCTGTCATGTTATGTTATCCTATTACAAAATCGCGAAATCGACCAGAAAATTTTTCTCGGGGTAGCAGAAGTATCGTCCGAGAGTTCTTGGAAATTACGTCATTTCTTGGAACTGACTCGGCGAGCGACCTCCTGTCATGTTATGTTCTCCTGATACAAAATCGTGAAATTGGCCAGAAAATTTTTCTCAAGGCGGCAGAAGCACTATTCGAGAATTCTTGGAAATGACGTCATTTCTTGGAACTGACTCGGCGAGCGACCTCCTGCCATGTTATGTTCTCCTGATACAAAATCGTGAAATTGGCCAGAAACTTTTCTTCGAGGCCGCAAAAGTATTGTCCACAAAGCTTGCAAAAGTATTGTCCATCGAAGCGGCAAAAGTATTGACCATCGAAGCGGCAAAAGTATTGTCCATCGAAGCGGCAAAAGTATTGACCATCGAAGCGGCAAAAGTATTGACCACCGTGGCGGCAAAAGTATTGACCACCGAAGTGGCAAAAATATTGACCACCGTGGCGGCAAAAGTATTGACCACCGTGGCGGCAAAAGTATTGTCCACCGAAGCGGCAAAAGTATTGACCACCGAAGCGGCAAAAGTATTGTCCGAGAGTTCTTGGAAGTGACGTCATTTCTTGGAACTGTCTTAGCGAGCGACCTCCTTTCATATTATGTTACCCTGATACAAAGTCACAAAATTGGCCAAAGGTTTCTCGCCGAGGCTGCAGAAGTATTATCCAAAGAACGACCTCCTTTCATGTTATGTTATCCTGATACAATGACGCAAAATTGGCCAAAGATTTCTCTTCGTGGTCGCAAAAGTATTGTCCAAAGAACGGCTTCCTTTCATGTCATGTTATCCTGATACAAAATGGCAAAATTGGCCACAGGTTTCTCGTAAAAGCTGTAAAAGTATTGTCCAAAGAACGGCCTCCTTTCATGTCATGTTATCCTGATACAAAATGGCAAAATTGGCCATAAGTTTCTCGTGGAAGGTGTAAAAGTATTGCCTAATGAACGACCTCCTTTCATGTCATGTTATTCTGATACAAAATGGCAAAATTGGCCATAGGTTTCTCGTGGAAGGTGTAAAAGTATTGCCTAATGAACGACCTCCTTTCATGTCATGTTATCCTAATACAAAATGGCAAAAATTGGCCATAGGTTTCTCGTAGAAGGTGTAAAAGTATTGCCTAATGAATGACCTCCTTTCATGTCATGTTATCCTGATACAAAATGGCAAAACTGGCCAAAGGTTTCTCTCCGAATCTGGATTCAGATTCAAATCTGTTCTCTCAAAGCGAATAGATTCGAATCCGAATATATAAATTTAAAAATTGCAGGAAACAAATTCCAAAATTTAAAACTTACAACACGAGATTACAAAGCTAACAATCGACTTATTATTTTTTAATTTTCCAAGAATAGCATATAAATTTTTGTTCACGCTATAAAAGAAGTTCCTACTTGCTGGATGAAAAACACAAAAAGAGCAGACACCTTATTGCCATCGAGTACCACCTGTACACCGCGTTTATTCCTTACGACACAATTAGTCACGGCAGCTTAAATTTCCCCGAGATCGCAGGCTCGGCTCGGCGCCGATCGCAAACAGAGCAAAATTCCGGCGTGAAGTCGTCGAGCGTTGATAAACAGCGTTTATCTAACGGCGTAATATACGAGGCTTGTTAACTACCAGTCTTGCTCGCGCCTAACACGCACCGAGAGCCTCTAATTACGAAGCCGCGAACCCCGCCACGCAGAAAAACCGATCGCATTACGCACGATAATCTCGAGCGAAGCGTAAACGACAAGCAGCTGGTAATAGCGTGACGCGAAAAATAACCGGTACAAATTGACCACATCGATCGCGTTTAATCGAGCCCTCGCGTTCTGCCATCCGGGCTCCGTTTGACGAATTAATTAGAGGTAATTAGCGGGTAAATCGAAAAGTGATCGGCCGTCACGATTCATCCCGGATAACGGATAAAATCGATCGCGTGCGCGATATGTGCACCCCTCGTCGCGCGTGTCTCTTTATCGCGTGATCCAGTTGCAAGCTCGTGGCATCCTGGCACGCACGGCTTCCTCTGCCTTTTGCTCCTGTTCCATCGCCGCCAGTCTACACGGCCGAGAGTGTATGTAATTAATTTACCCGGCAATTAACATACTCGAAAGACTAATATTTCTTAATTCTACGACGCTCGGATATTCCACGAATACACTCGTCACCGGGCTGTCAAGAAGTCTGTAAATCGGGGGACAAAGAAGATGGCCGATCTCCTTTGTCAGGGGGTTCGTCGACCCCGGGAACATGGTTTCCAGGCAACACCGAATTCGACCCTTAACCGGTGCTCATCGTGACCCAAGGGAAGGAATTTATTGGAGCGTCTGCACCTGAAACTCGTTCACCTGCCAGCTGGTCGGTGGTGATGGAATTTTTGGCTGGAACGGGCCGGTGCCCTCATGACGCTCATAAATTTCGACGGGATACTTTGTGGCAAATGGAGCGGAACATGGTCGAGTAGGGTGAATACGTTTTGGGGATAATTACATCGGTAGTTCTCGATTATCCGTTTTGTAATCGTTATTTAATACGCTCGATCGGCAGATACGCATCTGTGGAATGCCTGGCATCCGTGGAGAAGATGGCCGGAGAATTTTTGACAACGTAATGTAATCCGGAACTCATCGCCTTGTACACCGCTCTTATAAAAAGGTATAATTCGAGTTTGGAACAAATTACTTATGCTGAACAGGTTGAGTGTCCGGTACGAGGGCAGTGGCGTGTAACTTCCGCAGGGCCCCAGTGTGAATAATTGCGATACGTGTACACGAATAACAGTTGGACGTTAAATTATTACAAATTGCTTTCGTTGATCGCTGATAAATACTACAAATACCACGAATATTATAAATGTGACGTTTATTTAATTTATGATTGATTTATTTACCAATGATGACTCTCATAGGAATTTATATACGTATTTTATACAACTGCCAAAGATTCTAAACGAATTTTTCGATGATTTAGATGAATTAGTTTAACATGTTGTAGCTTTAGTATTGAAGAAATTGAGGAACTGCTTAATACGATACCCAATTACTTATAATAACGAAATTTCTAATCATTGACGTAGAGATACATTTTGATTGACAGATATAAATTATAAGAAATGCTATTTTATTCTAAAATATATATTTATTATTAGCTAAGTGAGACTAGGAGTACAGTGTAAACTAAAAGGGTAGCCTGATAAGTATGATTATACAATCGATTGACACTCTCGCCTCAACTCTCGCTAAAAGCTGCCAAGTCAACCATTGCATCCGTATTTAAACTTGACAGTTTCTGGTGAAGGAGGTTGCTGCTTATTATCCACTATCATTCAGATAGGCTAAACTGTCCCCCTGTACTTTCCCTGCAATCCTAGCATCCTACGTTAATATGTACTCCATCTATAATGTGTCAAATGACATTCCTTTTCGTGTCTTTGCTTCTCCTGTAAACCGTGCATCGATGCAGACATGTCTCGTGTACGTTAAATACAGATAGATCCTAAAACTAGAACCGTACTTCCTATTCTTTCACGAAGATCCAACAAGTACTGTTACAAAATAAATGTACTCAGTCTTTCTTAGGTTTTAAAGCTTTGTTAAATTATCTCTTTCCCAGTGGTTTATACTATTAGTGTCAGATGAAGACTGACTTCTTAGCCGCGTCCGTGGTTTGCACTACTAGTGCCAGATGAAGACTGACTTCTTAGTTACGTATACCGCGCGCAACCAAGAGGCCCAAGACAAAGAAATCATTTGCCGACTTATAGATGTTTCGGCATCTCAAAAGAGTGAAACACAGACGTACCCCCTTTATCTCACAAGTACAATTAACCCTTTCCCATATTTTAACGAGTCAGACTCGTGATGACGATTTTAGCCCAAAGATGAATATCACGAGCCAGACACGTGGTAGCAAATCGAGCTAACCGTAAACATCGCGGAATGATGTTTTGCTAGTTACGATCGTGATTGACTTTCAGTTCCTACCAAAGGAACTGAGTTGGTCAAAGCAGTTGACACCTACCGTTTGGGCCCAGCTTTCATCGCGCTAAATGGCACGGGAAGGGCCTAATACCCACACAAGGGTGGAAAACAAATTTCAGACCTTCTTTTTGGATCATAGTGTTTGAAGATTCCCCAAATCCCTGTTCGTCTCTATTTCATACGCGAAATTCTCCCCCTACCAGGGATTCTAGCGCGAACGGAGCATGGCCAAGCGGAGACTCGAACGCGCGGCTAGGCGAGTACTCACCTGCCGCGGTCGCCTCGAATCGTGACCCGGTTCCGTGCGCGCTCCTCCGATCGGCATTCATCACTGTCACGAATCTGTAGCTGATAAATCGCCGTTTAATCGCGACAGAAAGCAACGAACGACGGAACGAAACGTCCCGGTGCTGGCAGAAAAACGCGAAGGAGAGAGAAAAATCACTCTCCCCCTCGAGCGGGCTTGGAAGCGGATCACCGGCTATATACGTAAAAGGCCTCTTCGCGCGACTTTCCTCCGCTCTTGGCAAAAAGCTGCTCCAGTTTACCATCCGTCGAGCGACGTCGCAAAGCGGCCGAAGCGGGACGGGGAGGGAAGAAGGAGGACGGGAGGAACGATCACGGCGTTCCATGGCGACGTACGAACAAATCTCGGTGAAAAAAGGAGCGGCGGTTTAGCCGGCGCGCGGAAATAAATCAGCGCGGCGCTTCTGCGAGTACTTTCCCGTTGTGAGGTCGACAGCGACGACGACGACGACGACGACGACGATGACGACGGTGACGACGACGACAACGACGACGATGGCGATGGCAATGGCGGGTGCTCGCGAGACGTCGGCCGACAAAACGAGTCGGCGCGAGCGCCAAACAAGGTTTAATTGCAGGAGCATTGACATGCGTGCGGCTCGCCCTCGGCGGCCACGCAACCGCGCCTTTTGTCTTCTGGCTGGCTGCTGCTTCGTGGAACTTCCACGTCGGCCGTCGGCCAGGAAAGTCCGCGGCCGCGTTTCGCAACCTCGCGGAAGCGATCGTTTCACGACCGGTGTCCGTTGGGAAAGAGAAAGAGAGAGGGAAAGTCGGCTGCTTTTCATACAATGAAAAACGATGGCCGACGGCCAGCTGGGCCAGCGCTGATCGATGCTCGGGGAACGAGGTTCGATCAAGTTCCACCATGTTTGCTCGTGATCGATTATTAAGTAGGAAGTACGTTTGGGATATCGGATCGGGATCCTTCGGATTGGAAAATGGTGAAAGTCGAGCTTCGTCGCGGGTGATGATCGATGTCTCGAACGGACGAGGTTCGATGAGGTTTGAGGACGTTTGTTCAGACGTCAGGTACGTATCGAGTACTTGCTTTTCGGACTTGGTATTGCAATTATGAATTTTAATTGTAAAACGATTAATATTCTCTTTAATATTAGAAGACTTTATATATAATATATAATAAGTTATAAGACTTTGATATTTTCTATTAAAATCCTTTATTACTCAAGCAAGGTGTATATGTCTTTAAGCGCTTCTCTAGAGAAACTGAAACTTCCACTGTCGTGGAAGACTTGACACGGTTCGTCTAAACCTCCAATTCTCATCGAATGTCTATATAAACATTCGTTTTCGGATTTTAGATCTTATAAATTATATTAATATTCGTACCTTGTATCCTAGATTAATTTTTGTCTACAGATAAACTTATCTCTTCGACAAAGATTTTATTTTTACACGATTTTTCGCTTTCTCTCGAACCTTTAGAGGAGTCCCTAATCTTTTCAAGATACTTTTCACAATTCTCGATCACCTACGATGTTGGAAAATCCACGGTGTAAAATTTTTGCGCGCAAAGAGGATGCATCCTCTTTGATGGGACTGCAAGGTGCCATTGTGAGAGGTTCGCAATTAAGACTAACGATAAGAGGGTACGTGACGCGGTCCCCCTAAACCCCCAATTCTTATCGAATTTTTATATAAACATTCGTTCTCGGAATTGATTGATTTTCGTGTACAACTGAACTTATTTTTCCAACACTTGGAGAGGGGATTCTTAACCCTTTCACTCCTGCAGACATTGTATGACGTCACGCTGCAATATGGCTGCCGGACTGCAGACGTGATAGAACATCCATGGATTTCAATGCTGTTATAAATTAAAAAATTCTTTTTGAATGCTTATAATGTATAATATTATATTTTGATTAAGTTCTTATTAGATTTAAACAAAAATAAAATTTGTTAAATTAATTCAGAACAAGGCGTTTGCTACTCTCTTTATAACTCAGGAGTAAAGGGGTTAAATTTTATCGGATATTTTGGAATACCGAATTGGGGTCCTAAAATTAGAAGATTTTGGAACTTATTATCTAGAATAGTCTACAACTAAACTTATCTTTCTATCTTTATATTGGAAAGAGGATCCTTAAATTTCATCGGATACACCGTTTAATATATCGAATTGGGGTGCTAAAGTTGGCAGATTTTGACACTCGCTCTCCTTCAGTTATACTGTGGAAAGGGGTAGAAAGGGAAGGGGTATGCGGGGAATGAGGAATGAACAGGTCCAACTGTAAAAGTGAGAGTCATAATTGGTGTGATTCGGCGCGGAGAGAGTGACATCGATTGATCGCGATCTTGCAAGGAGAAAAACGCAGGCAGAGGATCTTAAGGTACATCAGGCTCCGTTTAAGCGCGGAATCAGCTCGGGTTAAGTAGCAGTTCGAGGAAGCCGGGCGAGAAGAAACTTGCTACCTTAAATCTCTCGGAAAGAAATTGCGATATCGAGAGTTCGAGGATCGACCTTCTTGTTACGCTTATGTAATCCTGCTCGCACCGATCGAGCCAATTCCTTTTTGCTTTAGCACGTCCGATCTTTTTGCTCGTTTGCACCTGCCTTTATCCCCACACGAGCTGGTAACGTCGTTCGAGGAAGAAGCCTTGAGCGGCCAATTAATGTTGCTCGATCGGTTCGCGGGTTACTTAGGTACACGAGCACGATGCGTTCCGTTTCGGCTACCTGGGCTGGTTTTCTGAATCGTCGGCTCGGCCACAGCCAGGAATAACACCACCCCCGGCCTTTCGCCGGCAAAGATGCCGCGGATTACGGGATTCCTCGCTTCTTTCGGTCCCCGCGTAGCGTTATTCCTGCCTTCGAGCAAGGTCTATCGTGGGATCGTGAGAAAAACTAGTAAACGCTGATTCAACGCTCCTCCGATTCATGAGCAGCAGTATTGCGAGAGATCTAGCCGTAGGAGCGTTTACGATAAAATGACATAATTGTGATAAATTCGCCTCCATTTTAGGGCGCCCCGAGAGACTATGTTTGGAATACGCTGAACTCCGGTGATGATCGTCGGGAACGAAATTGGTATACGCATTAGGTAGAATTTATGTCTAGGGGTTCGAAGGAGCACCGTGATGCGAATAGCCTTCGTTCGCGGTTTAGGATCGAGAGGTTTCAGAGGGTGAAGTAATTTAATGAGGAAGCAACTTTCTTGCGGTCGTTAGGCCCTGGGATTCTGGACTATTTCACCATTCGTTCTCAGCCTTTATTTTTGCAAACTGTACATCGATAATGTTGTTATCGTGACAGAACTTGGTCCTTTCGTATCTAAGCAACTTTAACGAAAATCGAAGGAAATTCGAAAATCACTCGAATACGAAATTACCTGCGATACTTCGAAAGGGTGCAAGTATATACGTGAATATTATAGGATGCTGAAAACAGGTTTTACTTTCTTCAGCGCACAGGAATAAAATATATATACGATTCTCTTTTTATCTAAGGAATAATACGAACACTAAACGCGAGAAAATAATACTAAATATCGTAACTATAACACATGGAAAGCACGCTCTAATTCGTGTCTCTCCAACACCGAACGACTCACACCCGTGCCGGTCACAATCTATTTTCACGAAGATTCTTTAACGTTTCTTCACTCAGGACTCTGCCTGTGTACGTAGGGAATATCGTCAAACCATGGGCGTGACACGTGGTGTGTACATTTGGCCCGGTCGACGTACCACGTGCCAGACCCGTGATAGTCAGTTTCGACCCAACCGATGTACCACGGGCCAGGCTCGTGATAATCAGTTTTGGCTCGAAAACCTGACCACGAGTCTTACACGTGGATGCAGGCCCAAGGGTTAACGCAAATATAACACTCGGAAAACACGGAAATTCGTCTCTCTCCAACACCGAATGACTCAAGATCTATTATACGAGGATTCTGCAACGCTTTTTCACTCAGAACTCTACCTGTGTCGTCGAGGGTCCTGCTTTTATATCCTTCGTAGAGCTCGATGGCGTGCTTTCTCCAATCACTAATTGGCTGATATGATTCAACCGATCAGCGATTTGCTTCCATAAAAATTGCGTTATTTTCGGGATTCGCGATTCGCCCCCCATGACGATTACTATTTCGTTCACCTGCGTTTCACTTCCTCGTAAAAACCACGCAACTTAGCTTTGCTACCAAAAGTAGCTTCTCATAACGGTATCGGCTGATGTTCGATTTGCTTCTAGAATGATGCCACCCATATATTATCGACCCATTTATAATTTATTTATCTAAAATAAAATTCCGAGCTGGCATTGGCCGATTCGCGATTTCTTTCCTCGAAATAGCATTCTACAATATCATTTTAGAAATTCAATTAGATCAGGCCCGAGAGAACGACGTAACATTTATCGCGTAGAGGTTTGTTTCTCAGACAACCCGATTCGCGACAGTCGGCCGAAAGTTCATGCCACTTCGATATCCAGCCCGGTTCTCGCCACGCGAAATCGATCGGTTCCGATCGCGACACGGTGGAACATACGAGTTACAAAGTTACTACACGCCTGATATCGTGCAACCGGATCTCTATTACCGGTCGCAACACTGGGCAACTTCCTTGGAATGAAGCGATAGCAATGATCCGACCTGTTTGCCGGCGGTGAGCATCGTATCGGCAACGACAATCGATCTCGGGGCATTGCCGATTCCGAAAGGACGGCAGGCCGGCCAGTTTCTCATGATGCGCCGTTCCACGGCTGTCAAGGAACTTTCACGGCCCTGAGAGAACGAACGACCAGCTCTCGGCTGGTCCTTGACCGTTTCTCGCGATCCCTTTAATAAATTACGCCAACGAGCGATATGGAAAGCGATCGGAACGCGGCCATTGCTCTCTCGCGCCGCTTAATCTGCGTCGCGATCGGATAGCGCGCGGCCGCGAGATGAAAAATCGCGCAATCGTCCGCCACCATCGGGACGCAATTACGGCCACGATCAGATACGCCGCCCAGTCACCTGGTTAGGCGAATTTTTCCCCGCGAAATCGCCGTGGAAAGCGTGAAGGATATACGCGCGCGGAAAAGGCCGGCCATTGTTATTCTAACCCCTAGCCTCCGCGAGTTCTTTGACAGCTATCAGAGTAAGCTGTCCGTTGTCGCGCGACGACGTACGAATCGTTTAAATACCACATATGATTTCTAACACTCGTACTCTGACGCCACTGTGGAGGTATCATTATCCCCAACGCGTTACTCCAGTCACGTGAAAAAGGTAAAAATGGTAACACCGCTCGAAGCTTCTTTCTCTTAAAGGTGAAATATTATTTCAGATAATTAGGAAAGTTGGGATTTTCCAAGTAAAATTTCAAAATTAACCCATATACCAGGTACTCTTTTGTAATTGTATCACCGACGAAGATTAATAAGCTCGAGAAGGACGAAGCCGGGCAATTATCCGAGAAATTTTATATCAACCAGGGGGTCATCGAGGATCAAACGTTGCATCGTTTCGACTGGAAAGCTAACAAGACCGATCAATCTACAAGCTCGAAGATCAAACCGACATCGATCATGCGAAACCCGTGGAACCCCTCGCGAGAGATTCATCACGGTCCCGGCGTCCATGTTCGATCTAACGAGACGGACGTCGAGGCGTTAAAGCCGCAATGGCCCGTGTCTTCGAGCGACTTATTATCTGCGAAACAATAAAATTGGCCGATAAGCATCGCCGGGGCGGTCGAGCGGGGGCCCTGAAATATTTCCTCGGTCCGAGGCGCGGACGTTACCGATGTCCGATTGAAATCGATTTATGGTCCAGCGACAGACGAGATATCGCCCGGGGCGGGGTTGAATCGAGACGCAATGCGAGAGTTTCGGAACGTGGGAAGCGCACGATTTTTATTCTGCCTGTTCTCTCCCTGTTCCACCTTCGCGTTAGACGACGATGAGATACGAGTGGAAGATCGGCCGAGTGAGTCACCCATAGGAGTGGTGACTCGCCCCGCGATCCGCGTGATCGGCGGCCCTCCGATCGTGTTTCGTGTTCCCTGGCGGCGCACCGACGCCAGCCGCGCACTTGTTAACCGTCAAAACGAATGACGTCCCGACGTTTTACAAGACGTGCACGAGTTCGTCTCTCTTCCGTGGACGCTGCCAGCCGATCGCCTCGAACACGTTCGAATACGCGATCTTAGAAAAGCGTAGCATTCACCGCGGGTTCCACATCGCGGAGGGGACGTAGCAGATTCGAAGGGGTTGGTATCACCGATGGCGAGGCCCATTCTTTGTTTATGGCTGCAAAGATCGGCCGGAATGGGCTAGTGAAGGGGAACAGGCTGGAGGTGAGACAGACTGCTTTTGAACCTTAGATACTAAATGGACGCCTGACAGGTTGGCGCCGCGTGGATTACGACACGGTTAGCTTGTGGTATTAACTTTTTACGTCGGAAGATAGGCAGAACTGTACAGCAGACACTGCTCTTTATCTCTTTCCTATCACGCGTCCAGCTGCACTCGAACATGCTATACTTTGCGACAAGGTAAAACTGGAATTTGCGAAAATTGTACGCGGAAAGACATAAACTATTAACGCGATTGAAAAATATTACTCGAGCGAGGAATTGATCGGTGTGAAAGATTAGTGGATCTACATTGGTTCACGAGCCTTTAAGATTTGAAAAATTCCAAAAATGTGGGACAGATTGTGTTCCATTTGCATTACAAAGAGTAAAAAGGAAGCTTATATTCGAATATTCTTATTAAATTATCAGTATGTGATTATTTATATACTATAACGATAGGTGATGAAAATTATTGGATATTACGTTTGCATATGGATGTGAGCTGGTGTGTTTTGTTTATGTGTGTGCTGATGCCGTGGTGCAGCATAAGACAAAAGATGGCAAGTCGTCAGTCGTCTGGGGATATAAGGTTGAGCACGTGGTGCTGGAGATGGAAATGTAAGAAATAAAATTATATTAAGTATTAAATAAACTGTAGTACAAACAACAGAAAGTGTAGTGAATATTTATTAATTTGAAACATTGGAGTTTATTCTTTAAAAAATTTTGATAGTGGGAACTCAGATGTGCTAGCAGAGTACGTTATCCTGCTGGCTTCATCAGCTATATACGTCCCTGACCGATGGCTCGCACCCGCTGCCGGGCGTCAAACGCTTTGCAAGAGATCGCGTGAGGATAATGGCCCCGTAGACCAGTTAGACGGCCATGGAAAACGAAATGGGATGAGTCGTGTGAACCGATCCTTGGATTAAGTAAACCTCATAGTGACATTTAACCGGTATCTGTCTCTGGCTTCCAGGCCATCCGATCCGCGAGACCCGGAGGACGCAATTGCGATCGACGACGATCGATCGTTTCCCCTCGCTTCTTCCGACCGGTCTCCGATCGCAGAGCGTCTGTCTATAGCGCTTGAATGTCACGGGAGTTTTATTACTCTCGCGGCTGTCGATAAAGAATCACGACGAGGTAATGAGTGACTGAAGTGACGGGCCGCTCGATGCTCGTTACGAAGAATTCATAATTACTGCGAGAAAAGGCGCAGGTGGTAGAGTAACTTATGAAATGAAATTGCAAAATTCCCCTAGCAGCCAATTCATTTTTCAAAGCGAACGCTTCCCCCCCGGAGCATCATCAAACAAGATGCACGCCGTCCTCGCAATCTCGCTACTCACGTTACGAAGCTGCTAGACCACGGACGAGCGCGTTTCGCGTGTCTAAAACGCCAGCGGATTTCTCACGACTCGCGCGCTGCCGGTCGAGGGTGATGGTCGAGAGTGCGCGCGAGGCCGGCAATTTCCCGCGAGATACCGGTAAATCGCGCGCGGCCCGGCGTCGATGCGGCCGATCTTCGGCCGATACCTTTGAGCGTGAACCGGTAGTGGGTGCAGAGATGGGTGGACACGGCGAGGCGCGATTAGCCGGCCCCGATACGGCTATCTCGGGGTACAAGGGACCGGGACGGCTGCACGGGCTTTCGCGCGCCTCGAATTCTTCCTCCTCTCGCCTCTTATTCGCCCTTCTGCGAACGGTGCTTCCGATTCCGAGCGGCAGATAGGACCGTGGCTGGGTCGCCGGGAAAAAATCGCGCGGTTTACCCGTAAAAATCGGCCGGATCGCCCGGCCGAATGCGCGCGCAGGCTAGAGTGCGAGCTCTAGCGGTGGCGTCGCTTAATTAACGCCGAGCGGCCCGCGCATGCGCCTAGCACCTCGGTAACGCCGGCCAGGCAGATCGCGAGATGCGATAGCGGCTCCGCAGGCCGCGAGATCCTCTCTCCCTCTTTCCTCTTTCCAGCCGTTTCTTCCCCTTTCCGCGCGCTTTACGCGCTCGTTTTTTCCTTTCGGCCGGCGAGCCGCCCGATCTCCAGCCGATCGATGCCGGCAGTCCAGCATCCCGTGCATCGATAAATTTCGGAATTGGCGCCTCCGTCGACCCGGGCCCACCTAATTAAGCGGTTCGCCCCGTAATTACAGCCAATTAACGTCAAACTCGGCCGGCGCGCCGCGGCAAGACCGCTATCGCGCGCAGATTGCGCGCCCTTACGTGTATGTACGTACGAAGCTGCATGGCCAGAGGCGAAAGCACGCGACGCTACGTCATTTTTGCCACGGAAACCGGCGAGGTGTTGCTCGCCAGATCGATAAGGGACTGGCTGATGCGAGAAGCGAGGGTGCAAACTCCACAGGTAGCGCCGCGATCGAAGCGTCGATAAGGGTTGACGATAAACTTTTCGAGGCTCTAACGGATCGGACGATTACAGTTACGCTTATAAGCCGTAATTGCGAGACTGAAATATTTATTATCAATCTCGGAGCCTCGTAACCTTTACCAGCGCCAAACCAATCGATCAAACAACGTTTCCAAGACCGACCGGCACACTCGTACACGAAAGTATTCCAACGTTTACGTTTGCTACGTTGAAATATGTACTTGGGTTAAACTGAACCGTTCAAAGCGATATGGTACACGCACCGAGGTGTAAATCTCGACACGGTATCGGTGAAATTAGAAAATAATTCAACCAAGTATACGATACTTACGGAACGTGCGCTTACGGGTCGTGGTGGCGCTAGTGAGTTAGATGGCACGTCGCTTCGAGCCCGTCACGCGTAACGAACGACGAATCGTTGTAACTACTCGTTCGCGATATTCCTCTGTCGAGACAAAGCGGAAAGCAAGTACCCGACGAATGGTACGTGCCTAAATTTTCCGCTTACGAGGAAACAACGAGTGGAACAATGGCGCCGCGTAAAGGCTAATTTGTCAACGCCTCGTCCAAGCTCGCACACGCGATTTGCATCAACCTAAAAACTTCCCACCGACGCTAAACAGCGACATTAGCATCGAGCGCGTTTCGCCGTGCTCGAGAATCACTTAGACCCCTAATGAGCCGAGCCAGCGTACGAGCGGCTCTCCGGTACACGCTCGCCGGTGGAAAAGGTTAAAATCCATCAGCGCGCTCGCACCTCGTGGCACCCGGAGGCCTCAATTAAACGAGTTAAATCCCCGAGATCTCGCTACGCAAGAAGCTCGACCAGCGTGACGAGCGTCGGTACACCGGCCGCTCGATTATTCAGACACCCTAATGAACCGCGGGACGATTTCGACGGGCGTTCTCAGCCGTGGCCTTAATATCGGTCCACCGACGAGGACGTTACATAAGCCGCGTCCGCGTACACACGCGCGCGCACAGAGACACCGGTACATAAATACAGCAACGAACGAGCCGAGGTGCGCGAGTGTGCGCGAAGACGTGACCACGATGAGCACGGAGCGGAGACCGTGCTCGTGAGCCGTGGGCCGGCGCATGCCTCAGAAAAATCCCATTAATTGCTTCTATGGTGATAAATTTCCCCCTGGCGGTGCACGATTCCTTTCTGTCTCCCTCTCCTTCTTTCCCTCTCGTTTCCTCCCGTCGACGCGCACCAGCTTCTACCCGCTCTACTCGCCCCGGACTCGCCTCCCGAGACCATATCGGCCGTCTATGTTAATTTTCAGTTTAATAAGGTGCACCAGGAAGCGACACCGGGCTTATGGAGGCGAACGCGCCTCGCGAATGCCAGGTGAAAATGTCGCGGCGGGAGTGACATTTCAATTAATGTGTACCGCCGCCACTGCGTGGGAAGGGACATGGCGGCGCGCGTCTTTCGCGGGACACTGCAGGTGCAGGAAAAATTCGAGGGTCATGGGTTTCTCGATCGTGCCGTGGAGAATGGTGTTCCACTGGCTGCCACGATCGAGCACCGCCATCTTTCATCGAGTTCTAATACACGTATAACGATAATAATTGAATTAAAATGGATGAAAGTTAAACGTCAGTGTTATCAAAAGCACCCGTGAAGAAACGGGAAGATTGGAATAAGCGATTTTCCTCGCGACAAAGAAATAAAAACGTTTTGCATCAGGAATTATCGAATATCGAGATTTTCGAGCCCGCCATTGACGG
Organism: Eufriesea mexicana; assembly: GCF_001483705.2. Taxonomy (NCBI): domain Eukaryota; kingdom Metazoa; phylum Arthropoda; class Insecta; order Hymenoptera; family Apidae; genus Eufriesea; species Eufriesea mexicana. The sequence continues at coordinate 421,000 of NW_016907864.1, read as the reverse complement.
TAATCGATTTTATCGGCGAGAATTCCCGGCAATGCCCGTGACGTCGGAACTCCGCGTATGACGGTTCTCGCGACTGCCTTCGAACCAGTTTCCAGTACCTGGAATATCTTCTCGAAATTTTTGTTTCACCGTTTCCGAACACTCATCGCTTTCTAGGAAAATAAAACAAGTGGTCGGTGATGTTGCTCGTAACGAAAGTGGACGGCAATGAGCGTTAATCAACCGGCTATGACTCATTAATTCTTAAACCCATGCTTCACGAGTTTTGCTCTTCGTTAAATACACGATATTCCCGATATACTGATCGCTTAGTAACATATTACGATATTTCTCTTACCAACGTACGAAAGCACGTCGTATTCCGAGTAAAAAGGCACCGGTACGTTGTTACCCCTAGACCTAACAGTCGACTGGTAATTTCGACGTGTACGAGTTGCTCGAACAGCCCCGTGTAATTTAAACGACCGACAACTGCGGGTACCAATTCCCAAAGACGTTCGACAGGCCACATATGTCTGCGCCATATTGTTCCAAGTCCTCGCGAGCAATTACCACCTCGAGCGCAATAAATTTCAATCTTCAAACACCTCTCGAAAATCGCTGCAAGTACACAGTGGGCAAAAAGCCCACGGAGCTCCTCCCAGCGAGCGGGGACTCAAGAGCCGTCTTCAATTTTCAATTTACAGCAGAAGAATGCCCGCGCGGCTGTTGGCCGGGCTCGCGGTAATAATATCTGTGTCGCTCGGTAATAAATGGCAAGCGCCATCGCGTTCGTCGCGCATTCGAGCGCGGCTCGTCAAATGATTACGAACAGCGGGACGAGGGAAGAAAAGATTCACCGGGTGAATCATCGGCGGTGCCGTGGAATGCCCCGCTTCGCTCGATCCTTTTTGCCCGCTGGTAGCGCGAGAGCCGGGCTCGCGGCGCGAACACGAGCGTGGTAATGAGCGACGACGGCAATAACGCAGGCGATAACTATTAACCAGATTGTTCGGTTAACGACGAAGGTGATGAGAAGCGTACGCGAATCACGTCGCTGGAAACGAGGCGCTTTCGTTTATCAAGGACGCCGACGAAACGCTCCGCGCGCAATTCTAATCGCCGCAGCGCCGGCGGATCGCGGCCGAATAAAGGATCGCTCGGGATGAAATTACGCGCGTTGGAAATTGCTCGCGGCCTCCGCGAGGGAAAGAGAGAGAGAAAGAGAGACGCTTCATTTAGCATCCGTCGCGTGAATGGGAAATGGCCGGCTATCGCGAGGCGAGCAAAACTCTGCCAACGTTAGCCCGCGACCTCATCTGTATGCCATCGCTGCGCGCGTTTTTCTCCGCGTTCTGTCTCCTCTCCTCTTTTTTCCCTTCCATCTCGCTCATTGGGCAACTCGAATCGATGCTGGACGACGATAAAATAACGCGTTGCGCAACACCCGAGGGTCTGTACGCATTCTTCGCGGCGAAATGTCAGTTTGTGTTCCGTTTTTTCTCCGGTGGAACAAGTCGATTATGGTAACTCGCAATTTGTCCACGTTGAAGAAGCACACGGGATCCGGGCGAGGTGTTGCTCCGCGTTCGATTAATCTCTCGATCGCCGGTTTCGAGGTTAGGGAACGACGCGAGCGCCATAGGCAGGGGTAACGAGCTGACCGGTGGCGCTGCAGTCGCTAACGACAAGGCTGCCATGTCGTAGTCGCCCGGTGCTTGGGTGCTTTTCGATGCTGCAGCTAGTCTTAAAGTCCTCCCGAGTGGTGTCTCGTGTAGTTTAATATATTACTCCCAGACGAAACGACTCTAAGCGGTCCAGCTCTTAATAAAGCCAGCGTCCTCCTACAATCGTCCCGCACGACCGCAGGGACAATCCTATGAGTCATGTGGCCGCTCCGAATACCTTATTTTTAGCACGACAGGTCAATAGGAGAAAATTGGCCCGCTAAGAAGAGCGAATAGTCCAGGTGTAATTACACGATACACCGACAGGGTTCCCGATTTTGTAACGTCCTTCGTGCACCATCCGTCTATTCGAAAGACAAACTAGATCAAGGCTCACGTGTCTCACGTATCTCTCATCGGAATTCCCTAAAACGTCCCTCCGCTTTCACCTGGGCACATCGAAAACCTATGATCAGGAAAAAGTGGAAAGACGGTGAAACGAGATTCCACGAAGCGGCCGAAGGAACGAGTCCTCTATCCCAGCAACGGCACCTCGCGGCCGGTCGCTTAAACGATCTCTTAATTACCCGGACGCGCTGGAAAACGATCGCGCGACGATCCTTTACGGTCAGCACCCGTGCTCGTAGACGAGGCGAGCGAGCAAGCGGACCGGGTCCAATTTCGGCGAGCAGCAATTACAGGCGACCGAGAGAGCGTCGCGGACGCCGGCCAAGTGGCCCCCTTTTCTTTCTTCCACCTCCTCTTTCGGCCGAACCACCTCCTCGTCCCGTTCCTCGTGGCCATCTTATCGTGATTATCGTGAACATCGACACGAGTGGTATCCGCTCGATACCGCTTTCGTGTGACGCAAGCCGTCGCGCCGGGCCCGCTTTCCTCCAGCGCGTCGGGGCTTCTTCGTACCCGAGGCGTTCTAGCTGCTCCGTCACGGTTCTCACGATCTCGATCGACGCGTACCCGGCCGAAAATGGCGAGCACGGCCGAGTGGGCCGGCCGTCGAAAAAAATCAATTAATCTCAATCGAGGAGAGCGCGCGAACGCGCGCGCGGAAGGGTAATTTCCAATTTGTCGCGGCCCCGAAACCACGAGCGACCAACGAGCCCCGAGAGCAGCAGCACCAGCGCCGCCTGCGGCGATCCGCGCGACCGGCGAAAGTATTTTTTCGGATAAGGGCATCGCGGGCCCCGCTGTCGTCGCCGCCGGTGACGAACGCTTTCGGATAAACGGCCACGTTCTGGTATGCCCGAGCAAGGTGTTCCCTTGGGATTTATCGGGGAAAATTTCGGACCGTTCAACGGTACTTCTCGGGGACCTTGCACGGTCCCCACCGTACCGTGCGGACGGAAATATTTTCTTTCTCGATACTATACGTAATAGTTTCGAGTAAAGCTACAAGCTTGCTGAAATACGATTTTTCTTTCTTTACTTTCTTCGCTCTCTTTTCATGCAGCGAAGTTTTTACTATTAAAAAGGTGTTCTAGCATCTTGCCTGATTTTTCCAATATTTATCTAAAAATCTGGAAGACAACTGGACAATGTAACAATGTTAACCCTTTGCATTCGACGATTTTTTGGCTAAAGAAGAGTAAGGGTTCAAAGATTTTCTGCTATAAAACTGACAATATTTTTTGAAGCAGTATATAAGAAATCGTATAATAATTAACACGTAGAATTATTTGATTTCGATACCTTGCACACTGTTACATTATCTTACATTTGACATGTTAATGAACATCGATCTTCGAAATTTTAGCAAATGGCGACCGAAGGGCACCTCTCGAGAGCAAAGGGTTAAATGCGAAATTTTTAATTAAAAATTTGGAAACCATCTTTTAGACCGTGACAATTTAAATCTTAATCTGGAATATCGTGTGAGACTCGTAGGAAGTGAGGCTAAACATGATTATCACAGACAAGAGCTGTGGATGGTAAATAGAACCGAACGCAAACATTGTTAGGTTAGGACATACTCGAGGTTGATTTTCGACGTTTGCACTTTAATTCTCCCCACAAAATGGCTCGACGTGTGACCGACTTTACTATTGATCATGGTACGCGCCATGGGAATTCAAATCATAAAACCAGAAGTTAAGTATAATGAATTAATTAATTACAAACAATCCTGCATGAAAATTGTAGGACTTTGTAGAATTAGTATAAATGTTGCATATATCAAAATATATCGAATTGAATATTATTTGAATAGAGAAACATGAATATCACGTGTCAGACACGAGAACAGAAAATCATCCAGGATTTTTAAAGTTATAAGTGTTGGATATTGATTCAAGGATTATTATTTGTTTATAATATGCTATTTATTTTTAGCTATAGTATTATTACATTCCTTAGAGCAAAGGCACATTTGAAGATGCTTGAATTTTTATTAAAGTATTGTTTATTAATGAAATATAGTTTTGAAACTGTCATCTATTATGAAATATAATATATTTGTAGTTGCATATATCGAAATATATCGAATTGAATATTATTTGAATAGAGACTGTTAACTTATATTTGCTATAAAATATATATTTTTTTTTATTTTAGTGTCAAATTGCATGATTGATAATATTGTTCCCCGTATTTGAAATAAATCTTGTGTTATGGAGTTGAGAAATTCAGCAAATGTTCCTATGAGCATACTTATTTATTTTTACCTATCTACGTTAATTACGTTGACTATATTCGGTGTATTTAAATATGGCAAGACGTTAGGTGTACAGCGTCAAACGTGTGGTAAATATTAGATATTTGAGAATGTTATTTTCGTACGTTTCAAAATTTTGAGAGACGTAATACAGCGACCAAAGCGTTATGCGAACGATGCGAAAGAAAAATTTGGTTGTTTTATCAGATTTGGTTTCGGCTTTACATTTTTCTGTCCGCGGTGTCGTTTTCTACGCGAAGGCCTCGTTTAATTGATTAAATAATAGCACGGCGAGAGTCATGTTTATGTATGAAACAGCAGGTTTCGCGAATCTTTCGCTATCGTGAAAGCCATAGCGAGATTTATATAGTAGAAACGTTTAAAATTCTATTTCTTCTAACGAAAGAGAAAATGGATGTACCTGTATCAAACGATGTGTTTTATAGTCTCGCGTGACACATTATATTCCTATTAGCAGTTTATTATGTAAAATCCATACGTGTGCTAATGTTCTCTTCCGATTACGAGATTAATCGCGCGATTATAATTAGATAGGGGATCTTTAAATTTAAGATGGACACTCGGATAGGAGACCCCTTAAAATTCTATATTCCGTTCGAAAAACCAGCGAAAAGACCTGTTCCTACGACGAAAGGTGTATTTTATACGGCACAGGGTTCTTAGATTTTAACGTAATTCAACGAGAAATCTCTTAATGTTAATACCTCCTCGACGTTGTTAAATCTACAGATACGTATTATACGTGTTTTAAATTCACGCCACTTATTCATTCTTTCCTCTTCGAATTTATAAACTAATTATATCGCAAATAAAATGTAAAACAGTTGGAAGTTGAGAAATATTTATATGTAAATTGCCAGTGGGAAAAAATTTCGAATTCACCGAGCGTTAGAAATTATACATTTCCCTCGCTGTTCGCTGTTTAACGTTACTCCCGAGTCACGGCCTCTTCTTACGTAAAATTGGCGACAAAATTGACGAGGCGAAAATTTCTCGAGAATACCAAACTGTTCGCCAATTTTCGACGAATATATATATATTTCCGAGAATAATTCGAGGAATATTCGTTTCGCTGGTATACGTAGCACGTGTCAGAATCAACGGACTAAACAAGGTGAACGAGAGAAGAACGCGGGAACAAACGAACGATATGAAATCGTGGCTGTCAATGCTGCAGTAAAAAATTTGCATAATCGCCCGATGTCGTCGATACGGATTTGCATATGGAATTCGTTGTCGAACCAGACGGTGGTGTCCAAAATATGCGAGCAACCATCTGCAGCGGAATTCGATTTCATTCTTTTCCTCCTTTTTCCCCCTCAAAAGTATCACTGGTCTTTTATGACAGGCAGAGTTTCTATTCGGCCCGATGTTATTCCGTCTGCAGAACGCAGAAATGCAAAATATATCGAGGCAATTTAGAAATGCCACGATAGCAACGAAATTTTTAGTTTGGATGGATTTAAAACCGAAAAATAATCCTTGGTCGTAGATTTTTCTTTGAATTAATAAATAGTAGGGTCGACTGTCAATCGTTATTGGGCTCTATAAATTTCTATGGATTTTCTAGACAGTCGTGAAATAGAACGACTTTTTATACTCCCAATTAGGCTCTATAAATTTTTATACATCTCCTAGACAGTCAGGAATAGAACGACTTTTTATACTGCCAAGCGTGAATCTAAATTTCTACATTATGCAATATTTATATGGGACAAAAATGTCACTTTTATCGCTGACTCTGCCGCTGGCAATCTTCAGAAGAAAGCTACAGCAAGTTCTCTGAATGGTCGATTAATATTATATATATATATGTGTGTGTCTCTCCATATCGCTTTACAAAACAAGTCAATGCCGCATTGAATAACGGCAATAATAATTATATTTAATATTACAAAGTAAATCGTAAAACACTACTCCCGTCTATATTTCATTCATAACTGCTCAATTATTCATTCATTCGTACTGTCAGGACAGCTAACTGTAAACAAGATATCGTTATAATAGGAAACGATGTTTGGGTAATTAGACTGATTAGATGACACACGACATCTGTGTAGAATTACCAAATTGGCAAAACTTTCATCGTCCCATCATTGGTCTCTTGTCCCGAAATTGTAACTGATTTTTCAATATCTTCTTTTATTTCATTCTATTTTTCCTTCACCGATATTTTGACCATGGTAGATTTAATGTTAGGAACGGTATGAGATTATTAAAAAATTTTCTACAAATTTCATCCGGACAGATTGTCAATCGCTCATCGTACCGTTTAATTTGGAAAACATTTTTGAGCTTACTAACGCAACATACTTATGAATAGGTGGATGCATAAAATAAAAGTTTAAGATTTTGTAAACATTATTGTAGAGATGGGATTCTGTGGTGGTATATATATACTCTGGTTTCCCTTCGCATAACGTGTAAATCTTTCGCCTCTTACTAAAGATTTCCGTGGAGGGGAACAACTGATGAGTCTACGATAATATTTTTTGGCTTACCCTTGATATGTATGCTGAGCTAAGTCCACGTATTCCAAATGCGGTACGTATATATATATTTCGACTAATATCGTGGTGAGCTAATTTTTTTACATAAATAAAAAGAAAAAATTCTATTGATTTGTTATAGCCATTTCAATTCAATAGAATTTGACTGAAAAATTCAATTATATTGACATTTTCGACGAATATCGTGGTGAGCTAATTTTTTTACATAAATAAAAAGAAAAAATTCTATTGATTTGTTATAGCCATTTCAATTCAATAGAATTTGACTGAAAAATTCAATTATATTGACATTTTCGACGAATATCGTGGTGAGCTAATTTTTTTACATAAATAAAAAGAAAAAATTCTATTGATTTGTTATAGCCATTTCAATTCAATATATATATTCATTTAACCCTTTGGACTCGAAGATTTCTTCGTTGAGAAGATATAATTCGAAGCTCTTCTTAGATTTCTATAAGCTCACTGATACTCTTTTTGCTAAAATTAAAAAAGGGAAATCGTGAATTTGCGTGAGAAACGAACGAATAGAATATTTTTATTTCGATGTTCTTAATATAAATATCATCGTTCGTTATTAAAGTTACTGAGAGTCACCTCTCGAGTGCAAAGGGTTAATAACAATAAATTAAGAGTGTGTGGGTGACGATTAAACACACGAATTGTCTCTTTACATGAATCTATATCGATTCCAAGCTTAACCACTTGCGGTGGCAAGAAATTCACAGACACGTGTGCCAGAACGGTCCAGTGTTTCTGTAACAATTGCCTAACGACGCGTATACCACGTCGTTGGCGATTCTGTGACAAAAGCATTGCGACGTGCGTGACACGTCTTTCCAACGTAAGTGGTTGAGACAATTCTCAACTTGACAACGCAATGACAACTCAGCCTGCAACAACTAACTGCTCACGACTGAAACTGTCTACTAAGGACTGCACCAAAGACTGCGTACAACGAACTGAACTTCTAATAACTATGCAATAGCGTTTAGATAATTATCGACGAAGCAAGGAATCGCGGTGCGAAGAGCAGTCGCACCCTCGGAGACTGGAACGCCTGCAGAGGCGAGCTCGCGACGCGCGATCGAATCTGGATGGTTGGCGCTGAACGGGCCATCAAAGGCGAGCATCGGCGACACGATCGCGATAGCAGATCGGTCGGGACCGGTGGCCGATGTAGGAATAAGCCGGCATCCACGCGTCGCCTGGAAACCGCGGTACATGATCTACTTACCGCGGTAGCCGCGAGATCGGAAAGCAATGAGCGGCAAATGCAGCGATCTACCCACGGTCGTCTCGTATCCGCTGTCCAATCACCGCCGCCACGTACAAAAGGTGCACAACCGGCCTGCGAACGTGTCCGTCTTACGAACGATCCAACGCGGCCGTACACTCTGCCAAGCGGGCCGTGTAGGTGTCCATGGCAGCGCGAGTGCGAGACGAGTGCAAGCGTAGACCGCGAGTGGTGCATGCCGCAATACGCGATGCACAAGCTTCATTAATGAGTCATCGAGTGGACGCGGTGCCAGATACACGAGCCACTATCGTGCGTTGCCTCGCGCCCCGCGGCGCGGAAGGTGAAGTACACGCGAAGTCGAGATGGCCGTGATAGGGCGGCCGGAGCAGTCGAATTCGCGGAAGTGCGCTGAACTTCGTGTGAATTCATGGTTATGGAGTAACGGGTTCTTTGCATTGATCCCGACCGATTGCCTTTATATCGCCACCGCTAATGGGACTCGTTCGGCAACGCCACCGTGTAATTGGCGGTGCGACGGTTCCTCGAACGAAGGGAGAATACTGCCACGTTCGATGTATCGAGGTTTCGCGAGAGGTCGGTACACTGTTACCGCGTTTCTAAACGAGAAGATTTTCCAGTCGAGATTTTCGTTCATGTTAAACGTGCAATAGTTTGCCGCGAATGCTGCGACCAACGCGACACTGTAATTGACAGCGAGAATGCTACCTCGAGGATTCGTTACGAATGACGAAATGATTCGATGTGGGGTCTGAATCTGCTGAATTTGATTTTTAACCCTTTGCACTCGAGAGGCGCCTCTTAATCGCCATTTAATCAGATTCTATAGATGAATGTTAATTAATATATCAAATTTACAATTGCTCAACGATACGTGGAATATCGAAGTAAAATAATTCTACGTCTTAATTTGCATATGATTTCTTATTTACCGCTTTAGAAATATCGTCGAGTGCAAAGGGTTAATAATTGTACCATTGAGATGATCTAATTGAAATTTTATCGAAAAGTTAAATAGAGGGACACGAGATTATAATTGACAGAGAGAATGGTACCTCGAGGATTCGCAGTGGGTGGCGAATAATTCGATGCTCGAAATTTGGTAGAACCTACTATTTGACTTTTAATAATTATACGATTGAGACAATCTAATCTGAATTTAACGTAAACCTAAATGGAGGAACGCGAGATTATAATCGGGAGTGAAAATGGTACCTGGAGAAATGGATGTCGGATTTATCTGAATTTCACGAAAATTTGATAGTTTGCTATTTGATTTTTAATAATTTTAGAATTGAGACAATCCAATTCGAATTTAACATAAACTTAAATGGAGGAGTGCAAAGATTATAATTGATAGCAAGAATGGTACTTCGAGAATTCGTAACGAGTGGCGAATAATTCGATGCTGGAAATTTGGTAGAACATACTATTAGACTTTTAATAATTATACGATTGAGACAATCTAATCTGAATTTAACGTAAACCTAAATGGAGGAACGCGAGATTATAATCGGGAGTGAAAATGGTACCTGGAGAAATGGATGTCGGATTTATCTGAATTTCACGAAAATTTGATAGTTTGCTATTTGATTTTTAATAATTTTAGAATTGAGACAATCCAATTCGAATTTAACATAAACTTAAATGGAGGAGTGCAAAGATTATAATTGATAGCAAGAATGGTACTTCGAGAATTCGTAACGAGTGGCGAATAATTCGATGCTGGAAATTTGGTAGAACATACTATTAGACTTTTAATAATTATACGATTGAGACAATCTAATCTGAATTTAACGTAAACCTAAATGGAGGAACGCGAGATTATAATCGGGAGTGAAAATGGTACCTGGAGAAATGGATGTCGGATTTATCTGAATTTCACGAAAATTTGATAGTTTGCAATTTGATTTTTAATAATTTTAGAATTGAGACAATCTAATTCGAATTTGACATAAACTTAAATGGAGAATCTCAAGATTATAATTGATAGCAAGAATGGTACTTCGAGAATTCGTAGCGAGTGGCGAATAATTCGATGTTGGGAATTTGATAGAATTTGCTATTTAATTTTTAATAATTGTACGATTGAGATGATCTAATCCAAATTTAACGTAAACCTAAATAAAAGAACGCGAGATTATAATTGACAGCGAGAATGGAACCTGGAGGATTGGATGTCGGGTTTATCTAAATTTCACGAAAATTTTATAGAGTTTGCTATTTGATTTTTAACAATTGTACAATTAAAATGACCTAATCCAAATTTAATGTAAACTTAAATGGAGGGGCGCGAGATTATAATCAGCAGTGAGAATGGTACTTGGAGGATTGGATGTCGGGTTTATTCGAATTTTACGAAACTTTAGTAGAGTCTCCTATTTAATTTTTAATAATTATAGGATTGAGACGATCTAACCCGAATTTAACGTAAACTTAAATAAAGGAGCACGAGATTATAATTGTCAGTGAGAATGGTACCTCGAGGATTCGTACCGAGTAAGGAATAATTCAATGTTGGGAATTTGATGGAATCTGCTATTTGATTTTTAATAAGTATATGATCGAAATGATCTAATCCAAATTTAACGTAAACCTAAATAGGAGAACGTGAGATTATAATTGACAGTGGGAATGGTATCTGAAGGATTGGATGTCAGGTGTATCAGAATTTTACGAAAATTTTGTAGAGTCTGTTATTTGATTTTTAACAATTATACGATCGAAATGATCTAATCCAAATTTAACGTAAACCTAAATGAAAGAACGCGAAAATATAATTGACAGTGGGAATGGTAACCCTGAGGTAACGCAAAGAGAATTCAATAAAGATTGCATTTGGACTTGGAATAATTTTATAAATAGGATTTAGGTTAGAGTGGAAGATGGAATTCTGGACGGTAGCAAAAGGGAGTGACGCGAGACGTCGGAGGAGGTAAAAATCTCTGAAGACAGGCTCGGAGATCTTTTCAAAACGATCATCTCGCTGAATAACTTTCCCCGGTAATTATCATGCATACGTGCCCGTACTTTATAAGATCTTGGTTCCTTAAGCATCCATCGCTTTCCACCGGGTCTTGTCCTGCCCCCGTTTCCATCGCGTTTGTTACGGTGCCGCGGAGACTTTAAGAAATAGTCGTACGTCAGCGTATTATTATATAGCGCTTTAAATGGTAGCGATAAATTACGGGCGCTGCACCGAGCGTTCACCGCAAGTCGCCTTTTAGGTTGCAAGGAAGACCGAACTCCAGGTGTCCCCGTGCATCACAGACTTCCTTTACGAACAGCCCGTTCCGTTTTTTAATTAATTCCCTTTGGAAAATTCCCGTCGGCTCGAATTAACCCCGCATTACTCGACTCCGGTGAAATGCAGGCTCTCGAATTTACATAATTGACAATTAAAGTCACTCGAAGATTCCTATCTCGCGATATTCTCGTTCAACGAATTTCGTATTCTTCCCCATAAATCATTCGTTCACGAATGCCCGATCCCGATCGATTACTCGGGATTATAACTCGCAGTAATATTTCACGCCGAAACCGTTCTCCGTTTCACGGACCAACGATTTGGAGGATGCTGCGGATCGAAGCTATTTTTGCCGCGATGTTTCACCTGCTAACGTCATCGCGCGCGCGGAATCCGAAATCGGGACGAAGAGGAACAGAGATCGTAAAAGCTCCACCTGTTTGTATCCTTATCTTTACGATCTATCGGGAACGTCCGTTGGAAAAATGTAGTCGAGTGTGTTTCACGGAATCGTAAAAATCGTCGGGAGGAAAACACGTTCTCCGGGAGATCGTAGCTTCGCTCCCCGTGGCCCGTCATCGTGCCAGAAACGTCAGATTTTTATTTTTCGGCCGCACGCCAGATAAAAACTGCTCTGCGCTCTTCGAATCTCTTCCTCGACGGGTTTCTCATTAATTAAAATTTCAGGGACAATCGGCAAACGGAGGATGCCGGCGCCGTTCACCGAACGCGATCGTCATTTCTGCACCCATCGCGGCACAACGCGGCGAATAATTTATCTGCCGCGGCTTATCGCGAAACTCGGCGAACCCTCGTGTCCCGAATTCGAGCCGGTGCACGTACGCCGATCCGAAAGAAAAAATCGTCAGAGATCTAAAGAGCAATCCCGGGTGCTTATCAACGAGCCCATCGAAAGAGACTCGAACGATGAAAAGTCAGTGTCCTTACCCGGCAGCGAAAGAGAAAGCAGACGAGGTTTCCGGCTCGTGGCACGCTGGATCATTACACGGAATCAGTCCTCTCAGATTGTATCGCGGGAATATAAAGTATATTTCGATGTACACCGACGAGGTTGCGGCCGCTGCGAATGGTGGCGAATGCATTGGTCCATATAGGGGAGGACGCGATCGTGGCTGCTGGCCGAGTGAAAAATGCGTATGCAAATTAATAAGCCGGGAACGAAACGCGGCCGCGACACCTCGGAGAGGATTTTCGCGTCGCCCGACTGCGTCCTCGCAGGTAGATCCCTCGGCTCCTCCGCGATGCCGCTACTCGACTTCCTGTTCGGCTGCGCGCCTGCGCGTGGGTGGCGACCGCGCGCGCATTCGCGTAAATATACAATTTTGTAATTGGAAGGCTTGTTTATGGAGGAAAACGTAAACTTGCGAAAGAGAGGCTGATTGCAACCAATGCGAGCTAAAGATTTTTCCGATGACGGTAGATTGCACGTGGAAGTTTGGAATTTTGATTGAGATTTCTTTTATCATTCCTAGCGTGACGGAGAATTATGCGCGATTGTATGGAAAATTATGCGATAATGATTAATTAATTGCTCGCTGTTTCCCGGGGGAAAAATCGGAGGGGGTTTATTCGAGATAAATTCGAGAGTTTTTGGATATTTGGAGATTGGGAAGATATTACGCTTTTATTGATACTTTCAATTTCTTCGAGTAATAGATGCAATAGATTTAAGTTATGCAGAGGCTTTGATCAGGGAAAGAAAAGATCTTTCAATTTGAATAAATGACAACGCTTTGAAAAATATCACGACCGGTCAAATAACCGGCAGATGAATAAATAAAAAAAGAAAATTCTTAAAAAAAGAAAAAATGTGAAAAGGAAAAGGAAAAATTAATTTATATGCATATCGGAAGAAAAATTGTGGAAACAAATAATCGAAGCTTAAGTGCGAAATTTTTAATGAAATTTGGAATTACTCAGATAATGGTAAGTTTAGTGTTAAGTACCAATTTCTCAATTTTAAAATTGGATAAAAATATAGAAACACATCGGATCTTAAAATTCATAGTTCCAACAATAAAGCCAAGTCTGCTGAACATTCGATTCAAATTTGAAGTCAATCGGTCGATTCAAATTTGAGATATCTTGTTCACCAGTTCAACATAGCACGAATGTCAATCTGCACATTGGAAAACGTTAATCAATCTCCTATTTCAGGACCGTACTTAACTAAATTTTGTCAAATTACTAACGTAGTCTATCTAACATGAATGGAACAAAGGAATTAAAAATTCAATAGCCCCAAGTACCCGAAATAATATTCCTTATATTCCACAGTGTTTCGTTTGACATGTTTCTGCTTGGACGTCTCCAATTTCGCCAATTTCGCTCACCGATCTTCGATCCTTCCTATAGACTTTAAAATTATGTGGAAAAGAGAGCGAAGAAAATGGATTTTCTTGACCCGGATTAACACGAGATCGCCTTAACCCACCTAACGATAGGTTGCACATTCCAGTCGCGGCTAATCCACTGTTTATCCATTCAAATGTAACCGCTGGAGTGTGCACTGCGGATAAAGGAAGATAGAATCCTTCCCTATGCGGAGGCTGATTTGAATAAATCTGAATAGCATTACGCCGGCGGAACAACCGCAAATCAATTGTAATTGTTAATAATCGTAATACGGGCGCCGTGTCTCGGATGCGTTCTACCTCCCTCGTGCAACGTGTCTCTTTATAACCCCCTGTCTCCCTTGTTCAGCCAGCGGAGAACTTGGTCGTCGTGATCTGGTTACATTGCTACCCGTTATGTCGCCAGTTCGAGCTACATTCTTACCCACTCCCCTCGTTCTCTGCATCTCTGCACGCTCTCACCCGCCATGCACCGTCCCTTCTCTCTCCTTTCCTCTTTTTCGTGCTCGAATCGCGTGCAACCCTCTCGTTCTTGCCCTCACGACACGAAATGTAGCCACGGCTATATACTCGGTATACGTACGTACATCACTCTGACCGGGCTTCCTGTTCCGCCTCTCTTTCTCTCTCTCTCGATCTCCTTTTCCCTTTCTCTTTTTCCCTTCTGGGGCTACGGATCGCCGAGGTCCTGATTCCTCTGCATGAAATTACGTTTTGAACCTTTGAGCCTTGTGCTCGCGGAGAAAACGTGGATAGGCGGTTTGATGGCCGCTGATGGTGATCGTCGTTTGCAGGCTCCTCGCTCTTTTGCTTCCTTTGCCGATGGATAACTAGAAGTTCTTGTTTCGAGAATCAAGATTCGAATTTTACCGAGTACACTTTTGCGTGTGCCGTCTGGCCATCAGGAGAGCATGCGGGTAAGGGGATATTCGGTTCGTTTTACTTGGTTCTGTGTATCGTGATCCTCGAGTCTGGCCTTATGACGTGGTGCAGCTAGGGATAAGATGACAAGATACTTTGCGTGTGCGTACGTTCTTCAGAGTTAACACTTTGACTGTCATGCAATTTTTATATGGTACATCCAGGGGTCACGATAAAATTTCTATTATTCTTACAATAATGAATTATAAAACAATATGGCGAAATAGAAATGGTGCAAATTATTAATCTCTTCTATTCAAGGCTCTCTATTTATTCACGTTGTTCAAATATTCAAAAATTGGTTAGATATAAATAATTTTAAATTATTAATTAATTATATAAATATAAATTTAAAAAATTAATATCGCCGGACACTGGTGATCACCATGGATCCACTGAGGATACTAGCACCGGTTAGCAAACGGATCACTATGGCAGTTGACACGTTTGACACGGTTGACACTTTGACTGCCACGTTGGTCAAACAATATATGACCGGTCACGGTTTTTTCTGTGACGCCACGGTGGTAATTGTTGACCGAAACAATTGGGCTACTTGCAATTGTAAAAATTAAATTAAAATTGACAGTTAGTAGACTGTCAACCGTTACCAAGGCGCCACCGATGGTCACCCGTGACAGCCAATAAGATAAACGCTGCATTGGATAAGAATATTCTCATATATCACCAATTTACTATTATTTTGCCATTATATGTTTTGAATAATAGCAATACTCGCGTCCTGAGCAAAATATGTGCTTTCAGCGTGGCAATCAATGGGTTAAGGAAGAAAAATATAGGCAACAACTATAGTAAATATAAAATAAATCTCTCGTTGGCCTATTGCATTTCGTCTCCTTGTCCAATATCCATGTCCATATTCCATTTGCCATTTAAAGGAATCTTGAAAACAATTATCACGATGTCCTGGCAAATTTCCTTTGTCACGTTCTATTTTATTCGCGTGTAGAATCCTCGGTGCTGCGAGTGGTAAAAAATGAGTACCTACGGGCAAGACGGTGAGCTCGGGACAAAACATAAGACTGGTGGCTAGAACAGGATCGATAAAGGATCGATCTGGCGACGTTTGATTCCGAGTAAACCCCGAGTGCCGCCATTAGGTGCAGGCGGAAGTTTCTTGCGGATTTTTTGCGGATCGCGCGCGCGTCACGGCACGAGGAGGCCAGCGAAGCGGGATCAAAGCGTGCGGACCGATCAAGGGCACCGATCTTCTGCGTGCCCTTTTCCAGACAATTCGATCCACGGGGTTGTCCGGGCAGTATGCGTCTGCCTCGAATCATAAGCAGCGCTCGTTTGTCGCGCCTTGCTGCCTTCGTCGTGGAAACCTGCTGTTTCGAACTTCTAATTGGCTCCGAGCTTCGCTTGTTCGCTTCCAGACAATATGAATTAACATTACCAAGTGTAATACGAACCTACGTCGCATTATGAAAAGACGCACGTTCCTTTTGTCTCGCGGAGAACAGGGAATATTTTTCTTCGCGTGAAAGCTACTAGATCTCGAATTTGTTTCGTTTACTGATATATTTGAAAATCAGAAACGAACGTTCGCGATTATTTTACGTTGCAGATTCAAGGTTAAATAACACAATGCACATGTATTCAATGAGATAGTAATTTTAATTAATAATAGGAAGAATAAGTTAACGCTTTGACTGCCACGCCGAAATTACGTGTTTCGCTCAGGATGCCATGAGAGTGCACCGCTAGATGGTTTGAGATTTGTTCCAATATTTTTCCGATCGATGTTCTAATAAAAATGTTTAACTATTCAATGTGGCACTTTTTATTTTAAAGTATTTCCTAATTAGTGGTTATATTCAAAATGCACTAACTGTCAATTTTCCTTCAATTTTAACCATTGCAGAATACAAGTAGCACAAAAGCGCTCCGGTCACCGCGGGAGATTAAAATTTTTGTATAAATTTATTAAATTATATAGGTGCCATTTTGTTCAACGACCTTCCTCCATCTTTCAAGCAACTTGAAAATTCCGAATCTCTCAGATTTTTCAACGAAAAACTTTGTCACGTGATTTTTTATCTCAACCATATTCAAAGGCGTACAAAACTGACAAAAACTAACCTATCGTATAAAATTTTTTTTTTTTCAGATATGAATAAAGTACCATCTTTCACGATATGTATGTTCATACTTACGGACATGTATGTGTATGTTCATATGTATAAAAATCGACACTTTCGGAACTTTCCGGACCATATCTAATCCATAATCGTTTTAATCATTCTCACGAGATCATTTAATTTTTTTTTGATTCTTAAGTATTTGGTACTTACCAAAGATCTTTACTAACTGTTCCGCAAAGTAAGACGTTCTAGTTTCCGCCAGAGAAAACGAAATTTGCTACGCTTCTCTGCGATGTGTGAAACAACTTATGGCTCGTGGCGAACTGTGAATCGTGCTCATTATCGCAGTGAATTAACAGCGAACGTACTGGTTTCCTCGAAAGCAATGAAACGTGTTCCTTCTCGTAATAAACTGGAATACGAGCATTCGGGTAAGGTAATTGAAACGTTGCCCCGTAAATAAAAAGAAAAAATTTCCATGTAAATATAATAAGTAAAACATGAGGATAAAATTATATAAATGTCACGATTCTGCCTTAATCCTTTTACTCCTGCAAACGTTGTATGACGTCACGCTGCAACATGGCTGCCGGACTGCGGACGTGATACAACGTCCATGGATTTCAAAGCTGTTAGAGCTGAGAAAATTCTTTCTCAACGCAATCCAACTGTTCCGACGTGTCCTGTCATCTCTTAGGATAAGAGAGAAATTTTTTTCAATACAATCCCTGCATTATTTTGCCCCCTGTCAAAAAATTGCGAGACTATGTATTTCACGTCTGTGTGCACGTGGCGCGCGCCCCCTTGGCCCGAGATTTTTCGTCTGCTGCCAGGGTTTGCAAAAATGGCGCTCAGTGACAAATATTTGCAGCCTAGTACAATACGTAAAATATTAAATTTATAATATATAATAATAAACAAAGAAATTTGCATAACGCTGCAGATGGCCTGTATGCACAGCCCTGAAAATCGTGTGTCGTGGGTGGTATTTTCCTAGTGTAAACAAATAAAATATTTAGCGACTTCTGAACTTCTGTATTCATCTTTATCACCTCGGGTAAGCTTATAATGCGCGATATTATATACTGATTAAGTTTTTACTAGATTTAAATGAAAATAAAATTTGTTAAATTAATTCAGCACAGGGCGTTTGTTACAATGACAAGCGACGTTAATATTGCTAAAGGTATTAATTATTTTCATGCCAGATTTAATCTGATATTTACGATTCGCATTATCGATCGATCAACTTCCCCGGAATCAGATCACGCATCCGTGGCGAAGTAGCCTGCAGAGATAAAAGGAAATTCCTTGATCCGAAATTCCCTACCCACGGATCCACCCGTAAACCCGAAACCCGCTTCTGGTAACAACCCCATGAATCCCATGGACGATTAAACAACGATAGCAACTCGCAGCCGGCTACAAAACGCCAGCGTGTCGTTCCCTTAAATACCCCTCGTTCGCCGCAACCACCGAACGATGTGGATCGCGGTGGAATTTCGGAGGGAAACGAAAAAGAAACATGGCGGACACACCGTGGTGAATCGTGGCGCGGCCCGCACGAAAATTAAATCTCGATCCACGGTACGATATTTACGTTCGTAAGGTGCGCTGGCAGGCAGGCGGAGAGAAGGAGAAGGATGCGTGTCGGGCGTAAAGCCGGTGGGGAGTCCGTGCTCCGAGCGCAATGATTTTAAACGGCCTCCTCCGACATCATTGTAAATATCAGCCGCTATATGGCCTCGTAAACAACCCCCTTAGTAGGTCGAGCGAGCGAGTCGTCTCAATCGCGAGGATAGCCCTTTCAGGCCGCGTCGCCACGTTCAGGCGTACCGACGCCGCGCGTTGCACCCCACTGTTCGAAACACCGGGCCCGGACGAGCCGGCTCGGGCCCCGTTTTTTTTAATAGCCCTCGTAAACGCGAAAGACGGCCGCTTATCGCTCGCGCGCACTTAACGTCGCGCCGCGTTCGAGCGTCGTTAAAGGTCGTCCCCGAGCTTTTCGCCGATCGACCCGCGTCGAGAATCTCGCAGGCCACGTAATGGCGGCCTCTGCCAACGTGAGCCGAGCACGGACGTGTTCCCGAGGTCGGTGTCTAGTCGCGAGCTATCGAATCCTGGGGATAATCGCGGTCTCAGCGGCGGGATCGAAGCGCAAGTGGCTGAGGTCGCGGAGCTTTCGATGGTCGATGGCAAATGGGCGTGGGGTGGGTCGACGAGGGGCAGGAAGCGGAAGGAATCGGATACTAACGCGCATGCAACAGCAGTGATCGAATTTTCTATTGGAAAATTAACCCATTCCCGTAATTTAACGAGTCGCACTCGTGATCGAGATATTGGGTCAAACATGAATATCACGTGTCAGACACGAGAATAGAAAATCGTCCCAGATTTTTAAAGTTGTGAGTGTTGGATATTGATTCGAGGATTATTATTTGTTTATAATATGCTATTTATTTTTAGGCGTAGTATTATTACATTCCTTAGAGCAAAGGCACGTTTGAAGATGCTTGAATTTCTATTAAAGTAAATTTTTGACAGTTTTGAAACTGTCATCTACTACGAAATATAATATATTTATAATATTTATAAAAGGGAAAAGGATTAGAGTTTGCTTCACAACAGTAGTATCGAGTAAAACTGACTATATCACACATTTTGGCTAATATTGCGATCATTTTCGAGCATCAGTCTGATTTGTCTACTGCGCGTTGACGCCTACCATTCGGGCCCGGATTTCCTCGGGCTAAATGGCACGGGAAGAGGTTAATGTAACGCGGAATCTGTCGAAAGATCCTGTTCGAATCGTCAAGGTGATACTTAGCCTCAACAGCTACCGAAATTAATCCATTTGTATGCGCCTTCGCGTCCTTTTTTGACTCATGCATGCTTACCTTTCACCTGTACTACTATGCATCCTGTTCTCGCGTTTCGAATTCGATCAGTGGTATTTGCAAAATAGCAAATACTGCTCTACGTTTGCTTTCACATTTTCACCTATTTGTAACCAATATTTTCATGTACCCCCAACTCGATGTCAGTTACATTCCTCGAGTGTACGCTAATGAGTCATCTCCCAGGTCCAAATAAGAGAAAACATATTATTATTATTCGTGTAAACTCGGTCTCTGACGATTCGCACGTCAGGGCAATTTTTATTTGATATTATTAAGGAAATTTATCCTCCGGTGATTCGTATGACCCATAGTATCTCTCCTTTAGTATCGAGTAAAGCCTTAAAATTCGGAGAGCTTTTCCCTGCGCAGTTTCGTTATCGAGGTATAAGATCGTCGGCTGTATAAACGAGTCGGTGTTCTCTTATTTCAACCCCGCGGTTTCCATGGTAATACATGGCGCGAGAATCGTTTTCTCGCGGTTTAAAGATACCGCTTATCGGTGCCGGAAACGTGAATTAGGGCCGGGATTATGGGTGCAGAGCGCCGTTAACAGGCGGTGGACATATCAACGTTGGTAAAACCAGAGATTAAATGACGGCGTGTTATAATTGTTATGGTGGCTATTCGTTTTTGCGATCTCGGTCGCGAAATATCCTCTTCCTTGCACTAGTGCCCGTTAATGGACGTCGAATGCTATCTTCTCGACGCCATATTTCCCGATCTCGTATCCTAGGGCACCGCTCGTCACTCTCTACGATTCCTCGAAAATAAATTCCAGTTCTACGTATTAAAAATATTCAGGCCACTTTGATAAACAATTTCTTAATTTTGGTCAAGCTCTGTCCACCAGACACAAGTATCAGCGTCATCATCAATGGAATGAAACTATGGGGGTTATGGGTTCTAATAGTAAAATAATTACTATATACATATACAATATAAATAGGTTAATACTTTTTAGTAAAAAATATAAAGGAGCATCAGCTGCTTTAGTAAAAAGTATATGATTCCCTTTAAAAAAATATTAACCCTTTACACTCAAGAGGTGACCTTCAGTCACCATTTCATAAAATTTGGAAGATGTAATGTAACAGTGTACGAAGTTCCGAAATCAAATAATGTGGTAATGGTTGTCATAGAATGTGTGGTATGAGTGTGAGGTATGTTTGTGTGGAAGAATGTGTGCGACGAGTATGACAGAGAGTCATGAAAAAACAATCAGTAGGTGAATGACAGTCATTAAAAATAGACGTTGTGTGTGAAGAGTCCTCGAGAGATTATATCAGAGTTAGAAGCGAATTTATTTTACGAGATTTAGTTATAATTTATATTGTGCTGTTGTTGTGTTAAATAAATCTTCTTATTAGTTTATCCATTTACTCACAAATAATTCTACAATTCTATTATTATACAATTTTTTACTTATACTGCTCAAAAAAGTATCGTCAGTTTTTTAGTAGAGAATCTTTGAATTCCTACTCTTCTTTAGCCAAAATATCGTCGAGTGCAAGGGGTTAATGACCTTTATATGTCCCTTACACGTCCACATACAAAGAAACTAGTACCATCAGAATATGCCTCTCTCAAAACCATTCAATTTCATTGGAAACATTTCTCGCTATGCGTAATAATAACGAATAATATATTTAGATAGTAATATGTGGTGATCCACCCTTTATTATATATTCTCTTTTGAAGTCTTTTATTTTTCAAGGAAAGTATATGTTTCTTCCAATGCTTCCCCTGAAAGAGTGACCGATCCCTCTAAGACACATCTGCAGCTGTACCCCACTCCTGAGTGTCAAGGGGGTACGCGACATTTATATGTTTATATAGACATTTTCTCTAGGAAGTTATATCTTATAAACTATTTATTTGTATCTTATATCCTAGATATCCCTGATTTTTGTCAACAGCCAAACTTATCTTTTCAACGGAAACACGTCTAGAGCCCGCTGGAACATACTCTTATCCTCTCCTTACACATGATGAATATTTCAAAACGGAGGCCGGTGGCGCAATTAAGACGGTCGTCTCCTTTAATTAGCTGAAAATGGATCGTCGTTTAAATCGCGCCGCGACATCCGCGTTCGGTTATTTTCCATGCCGATGTCCCGCTGAACAAACGAATGGTGGCGGCGCTCGTCGGGGACATCATAAAACCGCAGTTACAAGTTAGAATCCCATTCGGCCGGACAAGTGTCCCGATACAATCGTATATTCGAGCATAATCGTCGAATCTTCCGTTCGTGGGGCACCGATTAACGAACCCGGGCCACGTCGCTCGCCCGGTTTAAGGTGTAATAAACGAGCGACGGACCGGCTATTCGGTCAGGTCGCATTGACATTCCGCCAACGAAAATATATGGGGATCTCCGTACGGATATTAAGAAACGGGACATGTATTCTTGTGCCACGGATCAACGAACTCCGATATGGAAAGTATTGTGCCCCCTCGCGTGTCGCTCTCGATGAAATTTTGATAAATAAAGAGAGAGCGGACGGCGAGCCGGTTCACCGACGAAATTTTGATTAACGGCAAAGAAATCGGATAGGTGGAATTTCGTGTCATCGTGTCGTTCCCCGGGGTACACCGGAATCCGTATTCCCAGATTCTTAAAACCCGGCCAGAACGCACGCTATCCCCCGTCAGGGGGCGTAGTGCGCGAGCAGCGGCCGTGGCCTCGTAATTGCGTATTTAATGGGCAATAATAAAACAGACTTAATGATCCTTAGCTAGCCACCGTGGTTACTAATGTTTATTAATTAATGGTGGCCTTTGAAGAAGCACTTCTTGGCGGAAAGAGTAGCAAATATAATTAATTTAAGCGATTCCTCGAGCCTCCAGATCCGGGACCCATATAAGTATAAAAGTATTTATCAATACGCGCACGGTGGTTTAACCCCTTGACTACTGTGGGCGCTTATGGGCGCTTAGAAATTTTGCGTTTGTGACACGGAGGACGCCTGTAGGTGTTTGGAAATTTTGCGTTTGTGACACGGAAGACGACTATGAGCGCTTAGAAATTTTGCGTTTGTGACACGGAGGACGCCCATAAGCGCTTAGAAATTTTGTGTTTGTGACACGGAGGACGCCTGTAGGCGCTTGGAAATTTTGCGTTTGTGACACGGAGGGTGCCCCTAAGCGCTTAGAAATTTTGCGTTTGTGACATGGAGGACGCCAATAAGCGCTTAAAAATTTTGCGTTTGTGACACGGAAGACGACTATGGGCGCTTGGAAATTTTGCGTTTGTGACACGGAGAGTGCTTACAGGCGCTTAGAAATTTTGCGTTTGTGACACGGAGAGTGTCCATAGAGGCCTAGAAATTTTGCGTTTGTGACACGGAGGGCGCTTGTTTTCACAAAAATGGCGCACATCGTAACTCAATTCCTGCCGTATGGTACGGCTGCTGCGTATCAAAATCTGCCGCAGTCAAGGGTTTAAACAACCCGCGAATTACACCAAATTCTCCTACCCGGGGACGTGAAATCGGCGAGAAAATAATATCGGAACCCTGCTATTAACCCCACCTGTGGGAAGTATTAAACGGGGAAAGAAGATGGACGAATCTCGTCGAAACGAGCGATCCCAGTTACGCAACTGATGGCGGCGGATCGGCTCGAGGTCGCGATCGCCGATAAATATCGCTCTGCCGGATAATCGAGGGCCCGCAAGAAGCTCGATGGAACAGAACTCGCTCGGACGTTTCTATTTGTCGTTGATTTATCGACGCCGGCGCGCTGGAATTTCAGATTCAGCCGCGCCGTGGATGGAACGCGAACGGAACAGAAAACGGGTACCGGCGCGATACAGGTAGGAAAAAGGGAACGGATATTTAGCCGTGGCGGCCGGCCGGGGTACCGGATGATACAGTGCCTCGTATATGGGACGAGATGCCGGCCATAAGTCCGGCTAATTAAAAAATATGAATTCAACGGCGGACGTTGCGACAGCGGAGGGCTGATTTGCGTCCGACGACGGAACGCCGGCGATATTTTTCTCCTCTCCGACGCCGACGCCCCCGCCTCGACGCTCTCCCCGCAGGGGTGGGGACACGAAACCGGCGAACTTTCTACGCGTCCTACGCGTGGGTGGGCGAAATCAGGTCCCTCGGTTTTCTCCCGCGACCGTTTAATTGACATCCAGTGGAACGAGGGAGGAAGAGAGAGGGAAGAGGAGAGGGTCTTCTGCTCCTGAAACCGCGAGTTATTGCACGCTGAGTTTTCTCGGTAGCTCGCAAAACGGCCAGTTTATTGGCTGGCTGCGAGGAATTTCTTTTGGGAAAGGCTCCGCGGGAAATCGGTTCGGATCGATGAGATTATTCGGTGCAGATTTAAGCTTCGTCGCGGATCAGGCGAAATTAGATCGATGTCTGGAGGGAATTTGGAGGTGGAGATTTTATTAGGTTGGAAAAAGAAAACGTGATAATAATGGGTATCGTATATATATTAATATATATCATATATGGTAATGTATATCATGTGTATATATTATATTGTCATATATGAGCCGTTCACTACACAAATCGATTAACTCCAATTTTTGAAAAATCTTAAATAAAAAAAATTATTACCATACATTACTATAACAAATGCTTTGACACTTAAATTTAAGATTTCTCAAAAAGTGGAATTAATCGATTTGTGCAGTGAACGGCTCATATATCAATGTTAGATCAATGTGTTGAGGAAATGTGGAGGTAGAGATTTTATTGGATTGAGAAAAGGAAACGCGATAATAATGGTTATCATATATATATATATTAACGCCCACTCGTCGATTTTTTCCGTACAGGAAAATAGTAATTCAAAAACCTTCTGCCATAAAGTTGACGACATTTTTAAAACAGTAAATACAAAATCGTATGCAAATTAAGACGTAGAATTATTTCACTTCGATATTCCACGTATCGTTGGGTAATTGTAAATTTGATATATTAATTAACATCCATCTTTAGAATCTGATTAAATGGCGACTGAGAAACGCCTCTCGAGTGCAAAGGGTTAATATTATATAATATATCATATATGGTAATGTATATCATATATATCAGTGTTATGTGTATCATATATATCAAACGTTAGATCAATGTGTTGATTGATTTTATTGGATTGGGAAAAGAAAACGTGATAATAATGATTATCATATACATATTATGTTGCCATATATATCAAGGTTAGATCAATGTCTTAAGAGAATGCGGAGGTGGAGATTTTATTGGGTTAGGAAAAGAAAACGTGATAATAATAATTATCATATATATCAATGTTGGATTAATGTCTTGAGGCAATGTGGAGGTGGCGAATTTCTTGGGTTGGGAAAATAAAACGTGATAATAATGGTTATTGTATATATTAATGTATCTATATTCTAAATTAGAAACATAGTTTCTATATTTAAAAGATACGATTTTAATTTTAAAGGATACGAAAGGATACGATATACTATAAAAATCCGATGTCACTTATTCTCCGACCTGATAGGAATATATATATTTATATGCGGTGATGAGAGTTGGAATCGTGAAAAGTAGAGCAATTGAATAGAGGACAGTGGAAGAAATTGGCTAATTTTGGACGAAACTGGCATGGAAAGTTTCTTGTGGGATATGTTCCTGAGGATCTCGAGGAATCCGAAATGCGTAATTACTTCTCCACGGGGAAAGTTATAAAAAATGAGGGTAAACTTGGAAATATCGCCGATATAATCAGCCATTTAATCTCTCGATGCGTTATCTCACTCCGACGACGATACATCTCCCGGAGTAATCATTCGGAATATCAGCTGGTATCGTAATCGTAAATTCGTGACAAGCATATATAAAAAATCCCATAAAAGCGTTGTTTTATCAACCGTCAACCCACTCACCGACGTCCACACGTGTGTCTAATAATAGCGAGAGTTACGAGACTGAATTCGTACGTGCATTGGAAATTTTTTAACACCCATGGTAAGGTGTCTCGCAAAAAGCTCTTGTCAGTCGGATCTGAGATTGGCCAATTTCTACCGCTGTCCTTAGCAACGATACCGAAGTAATACGCGGATTTTACGATTCATAATTCTCTACTTTCCAGTGCTCCTGCGATTTTAATTTCGCAAGACTCGGAGGGGATAGTTGAACCGAGTGTTCGTCTGCTGTATTTATTCCTTCCTCGAGGAAAAAAATATCGGGAATATTTTAACGTAGCTTTATACGGACGACTAGTATCAGGCTTGCATAAATGTAACCTTAATTTGCGAAAAATATATAAATTACGAAATTTATCGTCGCGATAAATTGCCGAGAGCATAAATTCACGACGAAAGTATAGAAATTAATAAATTATAGGTTATTATAATAAACAAATCATTCGGTGTGGACACGATAACGATCGTGTTTCGCTGCGTGACCTCCCGAAGGTGGCGGTTGCTGTCTATATAAGGCCCGGCGTATCGCAGCGAGAGCTCATTTACTGCTCTGACTTTGTATCGGACACGTGAAAAGTATTGCCAGGGTTGTCGAACACGCCGGGAATTTCAAGGGTGCTTGTCGGCCGCGGTTACGAATAAAAGAAAATCTCTAATAATTATCCTCGTAGCATTAATTACCAACGGAGACTTAAAATTTATTCAAATTTTATAGGTCCCATGAAATTTGAAGCACTTAATATTTATCACCGGTAATTAGGAATTGACACGAAGCCGAATAAAATTTTAATATTCGATAATAGACGAATGTTTGTAACTTAATTAAATTCCCAGTACATTCTCTGGAAAATTTGAAAAATTATTCCAGTACTTAAAAAGAGGATAATTCGATTTCTGCCGAATTTAGTGGCTCTCAATCGGACCCTTCGCTTCAATAATCGAACTCGATACGAATATCGACGAGTGGTCCTCGAAGATCGGAATTTCCTTCAATTCGTTAACGAATAAAAGAAAGTCTGCAATAATTATCATCGTAGCATTAATTATCAACAATTTATTCAAATTTTATAGGTCCCATGAAATTTGAGGTACTTAATATTTATCACCGGTAATTAGGAATTGACACGAAGCCGAATAAAATTTTAATATTCGATAATAGACGAATATTTTTAACTTAATTAAATTCCCAGTCCATTCTCTGAAAAATTTGAAAAATTATTCTAGTACCTTGAAAGAGGAAAATTCCATTTCTGTCGAATTTCGTGTCTCTTAATCGGACTCTCCGCTTCCCTAATAGAAGTCGATACGAATATCGACGAGTGGACGTCGAAGATCGGAATCTCCTTCAATTGATCAGCGAATAAAAGAAAGTCTCCAATAATTATCCTCTTAGCATTAATTACCAACTGAGACTTAAAATTTATTCCAATTTTATAGGTCCCATGAAATTTGAAGCACTTAATATTTATCGCCGGTAATTAAGAATTGACACGAAGTCGAATAAAATTGTAATATTCGTTAATAGACGAATGTTTCTGATGTAATTAAATTCTCAGTCCATTCTTCGGAGAATTTGAAAAATGATTCTAACACCTAGATGTGAAACCATAACGATTCATTCTCACGTGAATATCAATACGATTATTGAAATACGTTTCTGATTGTAAGAAACAATTTCATCACAAATTTTTGCATTTTCCAGGAACAATGTACACACGTGCAGTTTGATCGACGCGGAAGCCGGAATGGTGCCCAGTGCTAAGAAATATCCGATCGAATGGGATCCCGTGGTGGACTGTGAGAACCGTGGCACCGATCGATCGGCCGATACAAGACGGATAAGCGTATGACTTCATTCGAGCGTGTCAGTGGGCGATTATGAGAAATTGGAAATCGAAAAAACGAAATCGCTGCGGGGATCGCGAGCCGCGCTGCCCCTCTCTCTCCCTCGCCCCCCTCAAATAATAAATTACCCTTATCGGCCGGTACGATCGACCGTTCGTTCTCGTAAGTAATCTCGATTTAAAAGGAGAAAATTGAATGAGACCGAGTGGATTTTCGAGGGAAAGTCCGTCGGGATATTTATCGCTGCACGAAATTAGCGCGACGTTTTTAGAGGAGTCGTGTCGGTAATTAAGTTCGCTTCTTTTTTTTTCCTCTTTCCCCCCCTCTTTTCCGTCGGCGCGGTGAAAAAGAAACGGCACGATTGTACAAATTATTCAGGAATGCAGAACTTCGATGGAGTTGTAAAAATTCGCCGAACAATAAATGTGTCGTTTCGATTTTTGACAAATGTTAATTCGCCAGAAGTGTTGCTTTTTATGGTCGTAGATGTTGTTCGATTTGTTACGAATGAGCATCCGAATTTTTTCCCCGATATGTCTGACGTTTATTCAGCTCGTAAATTTCTACGTTCTGACGGATAATCAATTTTGGCGCGGAATGTCGCGAAACCTCGCGTTGCATTTTGGAAATTCCAAAAAATATCTCGATGTGTTAACTCTTGCGAGAAAATCGGAATTTATTTCGAAACTATTGTGATTATTCTGCGAAAGAGAAAATCGTCTACTTCGTATCTCGGAATTTCGAAAAATACGTGGAAAATTTGCATTCGTATGTTGCGATTCGTAAATATGCCGTGACGAAGCAAAATTATTTACACAAATAATTTTTGTATATATACGCTCGTATGTCGAGGTATTCGAACGTTAACATTTACTGGTTTTGACAAGTGAAAAATGCACGTTAAATTGAAACTGTATGATGTATGTAGCAGGAAAGAAGTTTCGAGATAGTATCGGTGAAGTTGGAAAATAATTCCACGATGTACGAAGTATTTACAGCACATTTATTACAAACGCATTGGTAAACGACGAAGCATTATTGGTTGAAAAATAAGAAATTTCGATAACGTGCTTGTTTATCCTGCGTTTCTATGTCAGCCTTAAGACAATTTTCCATTGAACACACTAGCGCCACCATGGTCCGTATCTAATAAATTTTGCGAATATTGTATATTTCGCCGAATAATTTTCTAATTCTAATACTGATGTAATCTCGAGACTTCCTTCTTATTACATTATACTAGTCAGACCTCCTATGCACAAATAATAATAATTCAAACAGTATCAGGAAACACTTTATCGAGATCAATTACATGCTTTCAATAATTGCAAAAATATGGTATCTCGAACCAGTTATTTCGACTGGTTTACTACTCCTAACATTAACGCGTGTACATATTTCACTTTTAACACCTAGCACGTGTAAGCACTCGAATATTTCCACACGCAAGTATATGTATGTATCTTTCGATCACTCTTTATTAACGTCACACGTACGTAAACCTAGTAGCAAATTTGTTAAACGACTATAATATAGGCACTAAAATTAAAAGTGGTTCGAATAATTTAACCAATTATTCTTCGAAAAAATTTCAGCTATATTAATACTAAAATCATTATGATCGAATTATCGGTGAATGAAGATGAAGTAAAATTTTGAAAAATGGAATAAGGAGGGACATTGAAAAATTGATTAGGTATAAGAAAGGAAAATTCGCGAAGACGACTGACTAAGATGACAACGTGGAATATGGAATTTTTAATAAAAATTTAAAAACTGGTTATGTGGGTATGGTAGGATTAGTATTACAACGAATATATAGCATTCGACAAAACAATAGGACACTATAATTTTCAATGCTTCTCGAGCAGATTTAAAGCGGTATATCTCAGCAAAAAAAAATAAAAAATTGCTAGATTAAAAATTAAATTTAATTTTACAGGGGAAGATTAATAATATTCGAAGCTTTTAATATATTGATATTTGATATAAAGGATAGCACACAATAATTTTCAATGTTTCTCGAGCAATATTTAGGGCGATATATCTGAAAAAAAATAAAAAATAGCCAGATTATAAATCAAATTTAATTTTACAGGGAAAGATTAATAATATTAGAAGCTCTTGATAAATATATTGATACTTGATACTTTATATCTATTTATTTCATAGACCTAAGATGATAAGCATTCTTTGCTGTCAGTTTAGGTGTCAGTAAAAGAAGACAGATATTGTCACACAAGCGAGTAAAATTTATAAAAAGAAAAATAATCTGTAATTAATATTCCTCTCTATTATTAAAACCGAGACATATTATACGAGTGCATAAGCAACATATACATACACAGCATCGGTTTCAAGAGACACAGAAAGCTACTCAAATAAAAATCGTCAGACTATAAATTAAATTTGATTTTATAAAGGAAGGATAGTACTATTCGAAGCTCTTAATAAATATATTGGTAAAAAATCACTATCTTTAGAATATTTTTAGAAAAATAGCAAACGAGGATACTTTGTATCTATTTATTTCATAGACCTAAGATGATAAGCATTCTTTGCTGTCAGTTTAGGTGTCAGTAAAAGAAGACAAATATTGTCACACAAGCGAGTAAAATTTATAAAAAGAAAAATAATCTGTAATTAATATTCCTCTCTATTATTAAAACCCCAGGCATATTATACGAGTACATACGTACCATCCCGAAGAAACACTGTAAACTACAGAACGTGCTATTACTTTGTCGCGTACTGCAAGATGCAAGCTTGATCCAAATGTGCTGTATCAGAAGATGCCGAGGTATGAAAGATATTCTCCTCACGATCGGCCATCACAAAGGCCGAACTTCGCCACTCTCATACGCACACTCTCGCACACGCTCGGTCTCAGTGCCGACCACTTACCTGGCGAAACGCGTGGGTCGGCGAAGAAACGGTCCAGTAATGAATTCTAACGAGCAACCTGGATAACGCAAGCGGCAAAGGGATCGAGGAGGCGCGTGTCACGGGCCATGAAGAAGCGGACGCTCTCGAGCCGTGCCCCGCGAAGAATCTGGATCACGGT
This sequence comes from Eufriesea mexicana, assembly GCF_001483705.2. Classification (NCBI taxonomy): domain Eukaryota; kingdom Metazoa; phylum Arthropoda; class Insecta; order Hymenoptera; family Apidae; genus Eufriesea; species Eufriesea mexicana. The sequence continues at coordinate 390,531 of NW_016907864.1, read as the reverse complement.
GGTTCCCTTCGTGACGTCCTAAGCCCGTAAAGCATCTCTGCGGCGTGATTAACGTCACGGTTTTACGATCCCTGCCACGAAGCTTCTCTCCCTTTCGTAATTTCGTCCCCGGCCATTGGACGCGTGTTGCGTGCTTTCACGCGTGTCCTCGCCCGCGTATCCTCCATCGTCTGTCCAGCTGTGTCCGGCCCCCGTAATAATATCGATGTTATCAGCGCCGGTCATTATCTGCGCCCGCTCGCGTCCCGTTAGGCTGGAATCACTCTCGAACGGGACCTTCCTCGGGCTGATTCCCGCTCGGAATATGCACGAAAGGCTCGGTGTCGCGACCGCGTCGTGCAATTACGCCGTGTAATTGGGCATCGCGATCTCACTGTGTAATTAGCGGACGCGGATGGGACGCGACATCGATAATTGCCCCCTCCCGGATGCGCAGTGAAATTTCGGAGAAACCGCCGTGAATACTGATTCTAGAAGGTACAAGAAGCGACCTCCTCGATCGTTGTAAATGACGCTGACATGATGGATTTATGGGCCACTTCTCTCAGCCTGTGAGACTTTCGGCTCTCCTGGCCAGTTCTTAAGGTCCGACTGAGTTAATTTTCCTCGTTGCGTCGGGTACTTCGAGGTGATTCAGGGTACAGTGGGAGGGTTGAAGGTTTCATTTTTGTTTCGTGTCAGAATCTTGATAAAACAGTTTATAACTATAATACATATTACTTATCAGTTAGATCCCTATCTCGGAGCAGGAAGCCAGGTGACTGATGGAGACAGTGCATGAGAAAATCAGGTGCATAGAAAATTTTGTTTAGGGATTTTTATACCTAAGATCATCGATAAATTAATTGAGTGTACACACAGGAATATGGAGGAGTAATGATTGAGGACAAATATTAAAATTATTCAAATGTATAACGAAGAGTTGTCAATAGAAATTGACGAGGGGTTGAAGATTTCATTTTTGTTTCGTGTCAGAATCTTGATAGAACAGTTTATAACTATAATACATATTACTTATCAGTTGGATCCCTATCTCGGAGCAGGAGGCCAGGTGACTGATGGAGACAGTGCATGAGAAAATCAGGTGCATAGAAAATTTTGTCTAGGGATTTTTATACCTAAGATCATCGATAAATTAATTGAGTATACACACAGGAATATGGAGGAGTAATGATTGAGGACAAATATTAAAATTATTCAAGTGCATAACCCCGGATGATTTACTTAAATATACACGATTAAAATTGAAACAGGAAATATGACCAATATCCGTAGATAATTTCAATAAAAGTTTAAATCTATAGAGATGAAATTAAAATTGTTGAAAATAAGATACGTCTTAACATATTTACAAAAATCAATCTCTTAGGAGAAATAGATATGTCTGTGAACTATGAGTCAAAGAGGTTCCGGGAACACGTGAAGTATTTACTTCTCTGCGTACAGTTAGAATACAGAAGATATACCTTCCTGAGAACAGAATAAAAATAATTATGAAGAACGATAATTATTTCCTTTTACCCATAATTCCAATAAAAATTAAATTTGGATTGTTCTATGCCCATAACAATCGTGAAATAAAGGACACCATACGTGTCTACCATCTTCGACGTCGAAGAGATGCACGTCTCCCATTGATAGCGTGTTAAGATAATTCTCCTGTTTCCACTTTCACCGCTTACTTCGATATTGATTTTCAGTTTGTCGATCGACAGCCAAGCATGTAACTTTCGTGAATAAATCGTACGCTACGTGAACACGAATCGTTTACCAAGGCTAGCCAAGCTCTGATACCGCGAGGTCAAACTATCTCGATCCGCGGGAGGTCGAGAAATTTCAGAAATGTCGGAGGATCATCGATCGACGCAGATGTCCGTCGTTTCGAGAAGCATCGTCTGGTTCATTTCGCAACGTAATGAGGATCCTGTCGAAAATTCGGAATCCCTTTCCCAACGCTCGGAGCTGTTGCAACGACCCGACGTAACATACTCCTTCGATTTTGCTCGGGTTTAATCGCGACCTTTTATCGATTGGAAACTCCGTGTCTGGAACGAATTCGCGTTCTCGTAATACCGGTATCCATAATAAATTTCGTACCTCTCCTTTCTGGTTCCCAGAGAAAGAGGAAAATCCGATTTCTGGCGAATTTCGTGACTCTTAATCGGAAACTGCGCTTTCCTAATCGAACTCGATACAAGTATCGACGAGTGGACGTCGAAGATCAGAATTTCCTTCAATTCGTAAGCGAATAAAAGAAAATCTCTAAGAATTATCTTCGTAGTATTAATTATCAACGGGGACTTAAAATTTATTCAAGTTTTATGGGTTCCATGAAATTTGAAGCACTTAATATTTATCGATGGTAATTAGGAATTGACACGAAGTCGAATAAAATTTTAATATTCGATAATTGACGAATGTTTCTAAGTTAATTAAATTCCCAGTACATTCTCTGGAAAATTTGAAAAATTATTTCAGTACCTAGAAAGAGGAAAATCCGATTTCTGGCAAATTTCGTGACTCTTAATCGGAAACTGCGCTGCCCCAATCGAACTCGATACGAATATCGACGAGTGGACGTCGAAGATCGGAATTTCCTTCACTTCGTCAGCGATCGTTATTCGAGCCGTCTCGCGTATTTCATTAAAATGTAAATCCCGTTAGCCTGCGAGATCAGTTCTGTTTAATTAAAAACCTCGTCTAGGCCGTTTATTCGTAGTATAAAAAGCTTCGACCTACGGTTTCGATGAGGAAACAAAGTAGCATAAAGGATTTATATAACTGCCATAAATATCGCGTTATGAACCAGACTCGGAGATTCTATAAAGGTAGTCGAATTTATTTCGATCTTCCATTTAATTTATTTCTGCTATTTGAATAATTTCGAATCTTCCGTCGAACTTTCCTCCTCGAATTCCCGGGATGCACGAGCACGGGATGGCCGAACGATGCGATTAAAATACAGTGAACCAGTCTCTAGAGCCCGAAGTGTCACGATTTTCCACTACGATATCCAACTGTTGGAATAAACCATGCAACAGTTTTGTAATTTATATCTTTCAACGAGTCTTTGCTCTGAGCACCTGAACACTGTCACTTAGGTTACCTTCATTGTTAGGCTAGTGTCGTCACAGGACTCGTTAGGACACAGGATTGTTTTACAGGACTTTCATAGACTCTGTCATATGTACATACGCACTGTTTGACACCTGTCACTATCATTGCACCTTCCAGTAAGATTTCAGTAAGATATACTTTTAAATAAAGAGTACAGAGAACTGTAAAGTGTTATTCCCAACAATAACCCATTTCGCAGCTCTTAATGTCTACCTTCTGTCATAAAACAGCTGACCACGCGGGAGAGGTTCGTTATTCCTCGTCACCTCGAATCGATTACGCGAATGTGGCGCGTCAACTTGGATCGAGCTAATTATTCGAGAATCGCGATGCACCTGAGATGGAGGTCGTCGAGGTCGTTGGCGACTGAGAAAGGTGGCACGTTTGGCGGACGGGAAGGAAGGAGGATGAGGTGGACAGAGAAGAAATCGAGTGTTCCAGGCCGCTCTAATTACCACCTTCGCTCGGACGGACCGTAACGAAGCGTTTACGCGTCCGTGGCGACACAGCTTCGCGGAGGAGCGGACAGGTGGGGAAAATGAAACGGGGAGGAAAGGTGAAAAAAGAAGAAAGGGACCGGGATGAAAAAGGGAAAAGAAGAGGGACGGAGTGAAACCTGCGCGCATGTACGTGTGCGTACGCGTGCACGATGAGATTCGTACCTCCGGATCTCCGTTGTGTAATCGCGTGGATGACCTGAAAACAGGAGCACGCCGTGTTCTGGACGAGGTGAACCG
>NW_016907864.1:350292-386624 GCF_001483705.2 Eufriesea mexicana | reverse complement strand
AACCGCTCGTTTTCACGCGCAGAACTGCGTATCTTCTGCCGCGCATCTGCGCCAGCGCCCCCGTTCTCGGCCCGGCACAATTAGCCGGCTCCCGTTTCCTTAATTAATGGTCCAACTCCGCTTAACGATGACAATTTTTTCGATAGTGAAATCGAAATTGCGACACCCGTTCACCCGTCCCCTCTCTGCAGTGTCTTCTCTCCATTTGACATTTCAGATGTCAAGCTGGAATTTTTTCCTAGCATAGAATTGGTTGCAGAGGTTTGCAATTACGTGTCAAATGACAAGGATGCGATTGACATTTCGCTGCATGGCGATCTCGCGAATAGCTGACAACTTTTAAAAAGAAATTTCAACCATGACAGGCAATTTTCATCATTTTCGTCCTAAAATATAAAAATCAATGACGTTGACAGCGGATGGCTTATGAATCACTTGGCAAGTATTAGGAAGTATACTTGGACGTTACAACGACTTTATCTCTATACCCAGGAGAAGAAGTGACACCGTTCATGGTTGGAGTAATTCCGTGCTACTTAATTTCGGTCGGTTCAGAACGAGCATTAGGTTCGTAGGATACAAATCTTAATATTCGAAAATGTCCGCAGTAGTCGAGGCTAATTCGAGTGGCGCGATTAGACGCGGTCAAATTTTACGCTTTCTCCGGCGGAATCGTTACACGTAGCATCGGAAACAGGAGTTCCGAGAGAACTGGATGGCCCATTAGGACCTAGGCCATTAAACGCGATCGCGGGGCGAGCTGAATTCTGTCCAGGGCCCGGGGCAATCTTCGGCCAACGTCACGAGCGTATAGATCTTCTTTCTCAAGGTTCGGCAGTAAAAAGATATGCGGCAATAAAGGCCGATCTGCTCTCGGTATCAACATGCTACGACCACTTTTCGTGTCATTACCGGCGCTCTTTCGTATCGAATGAACAGGAAACGGCCGATTCCTGGCCTGGCCGTAATACGTCGTTACTGGTACCACTAAAGGTGATCGTAAACGCGAATCGATTACTAATATCACTTTTTAATTCACGATTATAACTCGGGGATAAGTATCGTATTTCTCTGCTCCAGCAGTTGTCGCGTAAATGGCTCGTTTGCCTAGCCACGTGCTTTCATTTAGAGATCCACGAAATTGGAAATTGACCACCTTTCTTGATCTTTAACACGTTGCCGTGTTAATACGGCGCCGATTGTGCTATACTTAAGGAGACAGCGAGTGAGCACTTGATGAAGAGCGCTCAAGTACACTGAAGAGTATGAGCAGAAGATTAGTTTGTTTCACTTTGTCGTTTGGACTGTGAGAATGGTACAGCCAATGCACAAATATACAAATTATAAACAGAAGATAACGAGATGGGGAATGCCAGAAAGGTAAAAGGGCGATTACCAAGATCAGTCGGAAGAAGTCACAGAAGTGTAAAGATTTACTTTAGCAGAGAGAATTAAATTTTTACAATATATTAATTGTCATTGATAATTTAACCCTTGACAATGCCAGTCTTACGCACCGATGTTGATCAAACGAAAAGTTCGCTGTCAGTCCCTAGAATCCACGCCGTCCAAAGGAGAAGTCTACTGTCAGTCCTCAGAGACTGACGTAGCATTCAACGTGTTAATAGAATCGAATGACGACTATGAACTAGATAGAGTTGACTTCTTGGGAGTATTGATTTCTCGAGCTTGGAGGATGGAAAGGTCTGTGAAGGATTATCAGAATTTCCGTGTGGACCCAGTGGACCAACATCCTAGAGCGTCTGATCCCCTAGTGCTCGAGATACGAGGGCAGCAAGGCGATCGATCGCGAAAGGGGGATCCTCGCGGGGATCCTCTCTCGGGTCACGAGCATCACGAGTCGGCGGCGGTAGCGAACGTGGTAGTCGGCCAGGCTGAATCATGCCTCCTTCGAGGTATATACGGGAGTCAATTGGACGGTTACGCCGTCCACGGACCAAGGGAGCAGCCACGAGCGGAGGCGCCTTCATCTTTACGACAACGCGTCCTCGTAACTCCCAGCGTCCTCCTCCTTGTCCTGCTCCTTCTTTCCCTCGGCTTTCGGTGCTTCGTGGATCCGCTCCTCTCCTTCCGCCACCGTTCTCTCCTTGATCGTGTTGCATACCCAATGCGACCGTATCAACCTTAGATCTCTCTATTCGCGGCAGGATCTCTCTGGCACGCTGAACGGATCCATCGGTAGATTCCGTTGGCTCGGGTTAGGCTCAGAGGGTTGCAATCTCGGTCCATTTTCTGTGTAATTATACTGCAAATTTCTGGTTTAAAACGCGTTCCATGAAAATACTTATAGGTTCGAATTTATGATAAATGGTATTAACAGATTATTACCACGACTGGTCAAATAATCGATGGACGAAAAAAGGAAAGAAAAGTCTTGAAGAAATTGTATTAACAAGTAACATCGAATAATTAATTATATATAAAATCACACAGTCAAATGAGCAAAACGATAACATCGAAAGTTTGGAAATGGTCATTCGAGTCGTGATAGGATTGTACTGTGCGTTCGAGAAAAGAAGGCAGTGGGTATTGACCTTGCATTTTGGTGTTTGCCACTGGGTGCAGAAGAGTGAGTGGCATAAGCACCATGGAGAACAATGGATATCATATTCATATTCAATCATCCCTTAGAGTACTGTGCGTCCGAGAGAAGAAGACACAGTACGTTCACATTCTCATAACTGATTAAATCCACTGATTCTCTCTTGATCACAGTAAAACGGTGACCACAACTTAAAAATTTCCTCATTCCAATCAGCAATTTGATATTTTAAAATTGGAAAAAGAGAAGAGAGTAATAGGATAAAAATTAATCTCCACAATTGTATCTCGATCAATCCCAGTATCTCTCGATCCAGAGTATCAAATCAAATTTCACCCTCACGATGATCTTTGTCACTATCTTCAGCCAATAGCAGTCACTGCCTGTGACAATGGGAGTGTCAGTCGCGAGGAATTAAGCACGCTGTGCCTTCTTCTCTCGAACGCACTATACATAGGAGACTGTAATTTCTACATACTTCCAAGTGGATAAAACTTAATAGCATAATTCGGGAATCAAAAAATCAAAAACCCGTCATTTTATCGGATATTACTGTATATTCGCAATAAGTATACTCGATACACGATGTACACCGCAGAACGAGACACGACGTCGAAGAGCCCCTCGGAAAATTAAGCAATATCGACGGGAAGCAGAAGAGAGTACCATGAATCAGGTACCCGTGGAAGGTTGGACGAGTCACAAATCAGCGAACAGATAAAAGCGGCCTAGGTTAGAGCACAAAGTACGCCGAAGGTGCGCGCGGTCGGTGTATTGAATATCGAGGCAGGCAAGCGTAACGGGGATACACAGCGTGGAAGGCAGCGTCGAAGCCGCGTAATGAGTACCGGTACTCGCGAGAGGTCGAGGCGGCCGCTCGTGATCGCGCCGTGCGAAAACAAGTGCCGATCGCTCCAATTACACCGGGTACCGATACCGACCGAGTGGAAGGGTGCTCGCGGGTACCCGGAGGCGTCTGCGCAACACGCGGCCCCTCGACTGCCAACAAGAGCTACGCGAGCCGTCGTTACACGCTACTCGTGAGCGTTGCGTCGATCGGACCCTGAGGGACGCTGTTCAGGCCGGAACTCGGCGAACGTGCAACGTGCTTTCGGAGTTGCCGGTGAACGTTGCCTCCGTCCACGTGAAACCTCCGATCTTTTCATTTTTCCAATGATTGTGGTAGCACGTGAGTACCACCTTACGTTTCCGTTGTTACGTCGGTGTCCTCGGAGATACTCTGTTTTCGTTTTTGGATCGACGAAAAGTGCTTCTAGGTTTTACAATGTACCTTAATAACCATTTTCTAATTTTCGCGAATTTCCTTGTAATAAATATATAATTCGTTACTTTATATTTTTATTATTTATAGTTCCTATTTTTATTCTGAAATTTGTATGCAGCACGCTTTATTGGCCATGAATGGTTACTGAATCTGTTGTGGTATTAATCCTTTGCACTCGAAGACTCTTTTGCTATAAAGATATATTACGTTTCCGTTGTTACGTCGGTGTCCTCGGAGATACTCCGTTTTCGTTTTTGGATCGACGAAAAGTGCTTCTAGGTTTTACAGTGTACCTTAATAACCATTTTTTAATATTTATAGTTCCTATTTTTATTCTGAAATTTGTATGCAGCACGCTTTATTGGCCATGAATGGTTACTGAATCTGTTGTGGTATTAATCCTTTGCACTCGAAGACTCTTTTGCTATAAAGCTATAACAATTCTATTTTTCTAAGCTCGGCGATATCATTTATGTTAAAATAAAAAAAGGAAGCTATGTGTATTTTATTTCGATATTTCACGTGTAATTATTTCTAATCTAATTATTACCTCATATTCGTTACTTAAGCTTTAAAATAAATGATAACTGTCACCATTCGAGTGCAAAGGATTAACACCGTCTACAATACCTTGACAAGGAAATCTAGTCAAATATAATATAGCAAGAGACATGGTTTGTAGATGAGACCTAATGTAAACAAGGCTCGTGGTCAATTTTCGCCGATGGCTTCCTGTTTCAGTTATGTGTTATTCCTCGACGCGTAACCGACCTTGTCGCCGATGTCTTCCGTCTCAGTTCCGTGTTATTCTTCGAAGTGCTCGGACGAAATATGGCTCCGCGTGTGACTGATTTTCTTGTTAACCCTGCCAGGCCTCATGGGAACTTCGAGAATCTTCGAACGAGAGTTCGGTGAGTGATATTTATTTCATATCCTTACAATTTTGTCACTGTTTTAAGAATTATTTAGGGTGGGTGATAGAGTAGTCTGTGACCAATGGTAGAGTAATCATTTCGAAGGTTTTGGACACAGTTCGTCAAGCTAGCAATTAACATAGCTAGAAAAATAGTAACTTAGACATGCCTCTGCAACGTTCAATTATTGTTTTCATTAGTCAGGCTCGTAATTAATTTTTGCTTTGTTGTTGATATGGCACTCGCCGTAGGAATTTAGCTCGTAGGGCAAGGGGTTAATAAGCATGGCGTTAATAAATTCGTGGCAAAAGTTGTTAAAGAATATTAAAATCGTCGTGACTTAATCTAGACTACGAATAATTATAATACTAATACAATTTTTCCATATTAATTTTCGTACGATACGATAATTAACACTAAACGTGCCAAGCGGTGTCAAATGACCCCTCTAAAAATTTATTGTACAAATCGTACATACATTGTTATTTTATCGCTCATCTGCCTTTTTGTAAATTCTTATATCATCTGATTATTTAATTTCTCGTTTTCCGTTGTTGTCTTAACATATTTTTTCCCGAGAAAAATTCTTTGCATACCTCATGCACCACGAGGGGTCATTTGACCTCTTATGGTAAGAATAAGTGCGTGTAAAGTTTAGTGTTGATCTAGCCATATATCAAAATCTTAAACAACAAAGTACACAGAAAAAGGTAGCAGGACATCCATTTACCGACGCAATGATTAACCCAATCTCGCAGCAATCTCGACAGAATCTCCACATTTCAACGGAACTGCCAAAACGAGAACATCCACCGGCCCTATCATTCTGCCCACACCTCTGACCCTTCCTGCACCCACGAAGCCCGAAGAATTCGTAAACAATATCTCTCTCCGATCAGATAAGCGAGCACCCAATAGCCCAACCTGCGTCATACGTTAACTCGTCTCGTTAAGTCAGATCACCGGTTTCCCGGTAAAGCCTCTCGAGGCAGCATCTGTCGTCGCGCGGCGTTGCAAGGCAGCAAACGGAACGAAACGAGGGAAGATACACGACTGGCCGTGGACGGGGCTGAAAGCGAGAGCAATTTGGTGGAGGATCCCGGCGAGGGCGGTGGGCCCGGCGCTGACATCTCATTTGACTCCGGCTAGCAGGCTATTTTATTTAATCCGTGATTTACGGATGCGAACGAGGCGGCCTGCCTCGGCATGGCATCCCGTGTCGGCCATCTAAGCGCATAAAAGGGAAGATGCCCCGCAGATAAGGCGCCGGGGCGGGAGGGACCGAGCGAGATGCATAACTTAACCCCGGAGTCTCGCGCCGCGTAGCGAGAATTTAATCTCCCGAGCGCAGTGTCGTGGCCGCGCGACCTCCTACCACCCCTTTCGCCCCCGAATAAAATAAATAAATAGGACGCGTTCGAAATATGTCCCCCGTCCGGCTGATATATATATAGAGCGGACTACCATCCAGCTGGAATTCCCGGCCGAGCTTTTGTTGTTCCGCCTGCGTCTTCCCTCGTGAGGCCAGCGTATGTATGTATTTCTTCGGGAGATCGAGAATTCCTGGCTAGCGCGAGATACTTCACGGCTGCGAGGCCATGGAAGTTTAACCGTGTATGCATGCTTTCGTACGGACAGAGGAATCCTCGCCATGAGTAGTGGGATCATGATGGGGCTGTCCTGCGAGCGCGGAAACCATGGATCACGGAGGAACAACCAGGCTCGTCAGGGATATCGCGGTCCAAGTGGATGCGTGGGTTTTATTGTTTAATAGCTCGGGGTCCGTTGCTTCGTTGCAAAGGTGATCGCAAATTTTCGTGATCCTTTGATCTAGTCTAGATTCGAGTTCAGATTTTCTCTTCCTCCTTTCTTCTTATTATTTTTATGAAAACTTTTCACGAAGAAGGAACCTGTAGATGTGTGGGTTTTGTTGTTTAATAGCTTGTGGTCGGTTGCTTCGTTGCAAAGGTGATCGCAAATTTCCGCCATCCCTTGATCTAGTCTAGATCTCTCCAATTTTTCTTTCTTCTTTCTTCTTATTATTCTTATGAAAACTTTTCGCGAAGAAGGAGCCTGTAGATGTGTGGCTTTTATTGTTTAATAGCTCGGGGTCGGTTGCTTCGTTGCAAAGGTGATCGCAAATATTCGTGATCCTTTGATCTATTTAGATCTTTCTAATTTTTCTTTCTTATTATTCTTATGAAAATCTTTTGTGAAGAATGAGTCTGTGGATGCGTGGGTTTTATTATTTAATAGCTCAGGGTTGGTTGCTTCGTTGCAAAGGTGATCGTAAATTTTCGCCATCCTTTGATCTAGTCTAGATCTCTCTAATTTTTCTTTCCTCTTTCTTCTTTCTTCTTATTATTCTTATGAAAATCTTTCATGAAGACTGAGCCTTTATTTCCCTTCGTCGAATATCATTTAGCGATGAAGTATAGTAAAATAAAATCGTTTGGCCAATGAATAAAAATGTGAGGTTAACGTGAAAAATTGACATAGTTTCCTATGAAGACGAATGTAAACGAATCAATACGTGGTGGTTTGTGGATATTTATATATGCAAACTATAGAGTGACATAGAACGTACGAGGACGGAATTCCGGCATCGTTCTCAACTTAGCGGAAGAGATTCCACGAAGAGCACTCGCGAGCTTGACGCGAGGCGCAGCTGCGCGAGGGCGAGAACCCATTGGCGAATCGCGCGCTATGCACGCTCGGGTAATTGATCTTGAGGGTGATTTAGTGGCGCCTGAATCGCGTGGCGGTGAGATCCTGGGAATCGTCCAGCAATTAGTGGCTGATCTATCATTTGTGGGAAGTGGTAGGGAATTAGTGGCGAATGTATAAATCCTTGGATTCACCGAATGGGTCTCGTGTAATTTTTAAAATTGCAATAATCTAGACATGCTATTTAAAGCCCCATATGAAACAATTTCGTTAAATACGATTAAATATGCAATAATTCTCGAACCATTATATCGTCCCTCAACCTTTATTATTTCTCCCTGGTCTTGATTATCAGTTTGACTTCTCTGTCCACTGGTAGAACACGGGTTGAGAACATTATACACCGATTAATCTTTTTAGTATATTTCGCAACGCTTCTATATATAATACGAGTACTGCAACGAGGCTATGTCGGAAAATAAATTAAATGAGAAGAATAAGAACTGGCCTCGTACAATTTTCAGAGATGCTTATATATTCTTACTCTTTGATGGGGTGAAAATGACCATTGACCCTTAGTCAAGGTAGGAATGAGTTAGATGTCTTGAACTCTGACGTTGGCTTTCCTTTATCAGCTAGATCCTTTTAATCACTAACAAGGAGAGTGCAAGTCCTTCGGGTCATAGATTTAGTCGAAACTTTGCAGGTTTATAGATTTAGTCATCCAGTCCAAGAAAATATATCATTATAAGAGCAACTACTCGATGGTTTTCGAGATATTTATGATTACAGATTTATTTCGAATATCTATCAAGTGCCATTGTGACTTAATGGTGATATCCGAAAATTCCAACGCTGGTGGAAATTTTTCACTTGGAGGAAATCTCTAGATAAGAATAATAAAGCATTAATCATAAATATCTCAAAAACTATCGAGTAGTTACCTTTATAATTCTACATTTTCTTCAACTGGATGACTCAATCTACAAACCTACAAAGTTTCAACTAAATCAATGACCCGAAGGACTTGCACTCTCCCTGTAAGAGTCAACGGACGGATACAATTTTCGGAGATGCTTATATATTCTTACACTTTAGTGGGGTGAAAATGACCATTGGCTCTGACCATTGAAACTTTAATCGTAAATATCTTAAAAACTATAGAATAGTGGCGGCTATAATGATATATATTCTTGAACTGCATGATAAAATCTACAAACCTACAAAGTTTCAATTAAATCGGTGACTCGAAGTACTTGCACTCTCCTTATTAGTCAAAGAATGAACATCTTACTCATTCCTAAGATGTTTTGAACTCTGACGTTGGCCAACCTTTATCAGCTAGGTGTTTCAATGTCTAAAAGTCAACGAACAGTTGGTCATCCAACACCATTAATTAATCCAGATACCCAGGATCCTGTCAAATCTCTATCAAAACTCAGCAGTGCTGAAAAATACTTGCCCCCGGGCTTTTTCTCGGTTCAAACTCGACAGAGTCCAAGTTATCCACGAATCCATAGCTATTCCTTCGCGACGGATCTCACCAATGGTGGCCATGAAATTGCACTCGGGTGAATCACGTTAATCCGGATACCCAAGACCCTGTCAAATCTCTGTCAAAACTCAGCATTGCTGAAAAATACTTGCTCCCGGACTTTTTCTCGGATCAAACTCGACAGAGTCCAAGTTATCCAAGAATCCATAGCTATTCCTTCGCGACGGATCTCACCAATGGTGGCCATGAAATTGCACTCGGGTGAATCACGTTAATCCGGATACCCAAGACCCTGTCAAATCTCTGTCAAAACTCAGCATTGCTGAAAAATACTTGCTCCCGGACTTTTTCTCGGATCAAACTCGACAGAGTCCAAGTTATCCACGAATCCATAGCTATTCCTTCGCGACGGATCTCACCAATGGTGGCCATGAAATTGCACTCGGGTGAATCACGTTAATCCGGATACCCAAGACCCTGTCAAATCTCTGTCAAAACTCAGCATTGCTGAAAAATACTTGCTCCCGGACTTTTTCTCGGATCAAACTCGACAGAGTCCAAGTTATCCAAGAATCCATAGCTATTCCTTCGCGACGGATCTCACCAATGGTGGCCATGAAATTGCACTCGGGTGAATCACGTTAATCCGGATACCCAAGACCCTGTCAAATCTCTGTCAAAACTCAGCATTGCTGAAAAATACTTGCTCCCGGACTTTTTCTCGGATCAAACTCGACAGAGTCCAAGTTATCCACGAATCCATAGCTATTCCTTCGCGACGGATCTCACCAATGGTGGCCATGAAATTGCACTCGGGTGAATCACGTTAATCCGGATACCCAAGACCCTGTCAAATCTCTGTCAAAACTCAGCATTGCTGAAAAATACTTGCTCCCGGACTTTTTCTCGGATCAAACTCGACAGAGTCCAAGTTATCCAAGAATCCATAGCTATTCCTTCGCGACGGATCTCACCAATGGTGGCCATGAAATTGCACTCGGGTGAATCACGTTAATCCGGATACCCAAGACCCTGTCAAATCTCTGTCAAAACTCAGCATTGCTGAAAAATACTTGCTCCCGGACTTTTTCTCGGATCAAACTCGACAGAGTCCAAGTTATCCAAGAATCCATAGCTATTCCTTCGCGACGGATCTCACCAATGGTGGCCATGAAATTGCACTCGGGTGAATCACGTAAAGTGCATGAAGCAGCGGGACGACAACGGGTGGAATAAATCAGAGGAGTGTTGGAGAGACCACGTACGGGTTAATCGAGAGCAAAGGTCCCGTGATCTAGATGTGGAAAGCACGCGTCGTGGACACCTTTCATCATCGTCATCATCGCCGAGCGTATCTCTTACGGTTATCGTGGGCCAGCCATCGATACCGTCTCTGTGTCGGTGTAGATCGGGCCCAGGCGACGCTCGATCAGCTCGTGCGCGCACACCGATATCGGTAAGCGGCTGATGACCTAGCCACGATCGGGCCATCACGTCCACGGCGTGTTCTGGCCATCCGTCGACTCGCTCCATATAATTTGGAGCGCTCACGTGACCCTGAAACGACCAGGGTCAACGCCACATTTGTAATCTTCGGGATGCCGGCGCGACCTGTTCGCACGTTGTTCTCTCGTTGCACGCCGCGGCAGGTAGACGACGACAACGGAGTCGTCGATCACGGAACCACCGTCTTCAGCTAACGTCTCGACTCAAACGCGCTCGTCGGCCGTGCTCGCTTCCTTTTTCCTTGCAACTGCATGCATGATTTCGAGAACGTTCCTGCGGACTTGATACTCTGCGCGCGTGTTTCGCGAGAAGCCTCTTAGGGGGAACATCTAATTGGTCGGACCAGAGTTAGCGAAGCTAGCACATCACCGATTTACTCATATTTCTCACTTGTGGGACTTCTGCTGCAGTAGATGTCGATATATAGGTTAGAAGACACTCGCGAATTTTTATAATTGGTCAGATGTTAGCACGGCTAAGTTGAAACGCGAAGAGGAACGATACCTGATAAACAGAGACACTCTTACCCCTATGCCGTCTTCTCACGAGGCTTCTCACGAAGCACGCACTGTAAGTAATATCCCACACGTGCAACTAGGAAACCCGGATTTTTCAAAGCCTCCGTGACCAAAACACGAAATCGTAATAAAACGCAGTGTTATTACAAAAGTAGAGATACGAACAAAGTAAATAATGTATAACGAAGATGGGAACAATGGATCGTTAAGAGGCTGGAAATGTTAAAACACGGATGAAACATGGCAGAAAATGTGGATCCGTGGAACATCCGAGAGGAAAAGTGGAAACGAGGAGGCTATTAAAATAAGAATGGTCAGGTTGCAAGGATTCCGTGCTACTAGTTGAGGCAGATGTCAAGAGAACCGCGAGTCAGACGCATAAAATGCATGCAAATAAATCGCCGAGTATTTTATGTTTCTACCTTCGGAGTGAATCATAGGAAGAAGGTCACGATGCGCATCAACAGCGTCTACGTCGAGTCCAGGTGCATTCCGGAGCCATCCGGAGAGCTACCTCCGAACGCTTGCATGAAAATCAATGCGCCTTCCCGCTTCCAAACCGAATCACGGTTTTATCCATCATCCGCGACGATTTCTGCAATTTTAATCAAACCTGTTTCCCCGGTTTCCAGTAGTAACTGACCCGGTTGCTCCCAGTCGACGATCATCGATATGTTAAGAACAGCGAATGGATATAATTTCGTCTCTCATCGCTCGGTACCATAACATTTGGCGGAGGAGCAGTGGGTAACGAGACGTTTTGATACGGTATCAAGGAGGCATCGCAGGTGGAAATTACGGTACGAGGCTCGGGCCTATCGAGCCCGATGATGCATTGCCTGGCCAAGCGACGCGGCGCGGCGCGGAGCGGAGCGGAGCGAAGAGTAGAGGAGAGGAGAGGCGAGCGTACCGTTTCCCCGTGGATGCTTTACGAGGACGAACTGGGAAAAATGGCTGATTTACACTGGCGACGAGTGAATTAAAATACAAGTTGCCGATCGGACGGTGTAGGCGTGCAATCCGATATCGATCTCTGGCGCGTATAACGAGTCGCTGGTACGTCGGAGCGTCGCGCTGCAACGAGCGTGGACAAGCGACGCGATCGCGGCTGGCCCGAGCGGGCGACTATTAAACGTAAACATCTGGTGGCTCGAAATGTTCGGTCATTTGCGTAAATCACGATGATAAATAATAATCTACGCTCTTTAAGTAAGTTCTAGGCAATAATTTAGATCCGCAGCGCGGGGCCCCGAAGAAAGAACCTGTACAATGGATGAACCGTTGTAAGGAAGATCAAAGGTTATATAATCCCTCTACGTGTCTTGTGGGAACACGATTCATCTCCGCGCCGCAATCGTAATGCTCGCCGGCGCGCGAGCGCTGCTTCTGCTTAAAATTCATAATAAACTGCACGCCTATCCGGCATAAAATGCTTCAAATTAATTGCGGCCGGCTCCGCTATTGGCCGACGCCAGCGCCTCCTACCGACACGACACTCGAGTTGACACAGAAACGGTTAGACCCGCGATCCAAGCGATCCTCCACGCATTCTGGCTGTAAGTTTAACGATCCAGGCTTTTTAGAGAAGTTTCGAAGAACAGTGACGCGTTTACGATACCGGATATGGATAAACCCATGACGTAGGATATATTTCCAATTTATTTATGACAAGGGTTATGACTAGGTTAGAACCGAACTTTCGGCATTGCAAGATCTCGAAATTTGAAATCCTGAATTTCCCCGAACTCGAAACTTTTCTGAATTTCGAAAGATTTGGAACAATTTACCAGTGATCTATCTTTTGATACTCGAACGATCCATTTCCTGTGTAAAATCTTATAACAAGCCAAGAAAGTCGAACTTCCTTTACCTCAAGCTCGATCCAAATCCGTGACTCAAACTTGAAATTTCCTTGGATTTCGAAAGATTTTAAATAACCTACTAATGATCCATCTTTCAATGTTTGGACGATCTATTCTCTTGTAGATTTAAGGTTAGAAAACACAATGCACTCGTATTCAGTGAAATAGTAATTTTAATTGTTAATAGAAAAAATGAGGAATTATAATACAATCATAGAGTGAATTTGTCCGATGTATGGAATCATGAAAAAAATAAAATTTAATCCGGTTTGTCCGAACATAGCGAAGAATGACACGTAACTGAACAGCTGACAGTTAAAAAGGAATAAATTCTTAGTCTGTTACAGCTCCCAACTGTTAATATCGGTACCAAACGTCGGATACGCCTTGAGACAAAAGTGAAAATGTATAACGTTGTATTGTAACACATAACTCATGTAAAATCTCCTAACACTCTAAGAAAGTCGAACTTGCTATGCTTCAAGCTTAATATGAATCCTTGACCAAAACTCGAAACTTCCTTGGATTTCGAAAGATTTTGAACAATCTACCAATGATCCATCTTTCGATACTCTAATGATCCATTCTCAATATAAAATTTCATAACATCCCAAGAATGTCGAAATTCCTGTACCCTAAGCTCAATACAAATGACTCAAACTTAAAATCTTCTTGGATTTCGAAAGATTTTGAACAACCTGCCAATGATTCATCTTTCAATACTCCAATGATCCATCTTTCGATACTCTAATGATCCATTCACAATGTAAAATCTCATAACACCCTAAGAAAGTCGAACTTGTTGTACCTCAAGCTTAATATAAAGTCATGACCCAAACTCAAAATCTTCTTGGATTTCGAAAGATTTTGAACAACCTGCCAATGATTCATCTTTCGATACTCTAATGATCCATTCCCAATGTAAAATCTCATAACACCCCAGGAAAGTCGAACTTGTTGTACCTCAAGCTTAATATAAAGTCATGACCCAAACTCCAAATCTTCTTGGATTTCGAAAGATTTTGAATAATCTGCCAATAATTCATTTTTCAATACTCGAACGATCTATTCTCAATGTGAAATCTCATAACACCCCAAGAAAGTTGAAATTCCTGTACCTCAAGCTCAATATAAATGACCCAAACTCAAAATCTTCTTGGATTTCGAAAGATTTTGAACAACCTGCCAATGATCCATCTTTCGATAACGATTCATCTTTCGATACTCTAATGATCCATCCCCAATGTAAAATCTCATAACACCCCAAGAAAATCGAACTTGTTGTACCTCAAGCTTAATATAAAATTATGACCCAAACTCAAAATCTTCTTGGATTTCGAAAGATTTTGAATAATCTGCCAATAATTCATTTTTCAATACTCGAACGATCTATTCTCAATGTGAAATCTCATAACACCCCAAGAAAGTTGAAATTCCTGTACCTCAAGCTCAATATAAATGACCCAAACTCAAAATCTTCTTGGATTTCGAAAGATTTTGAACAACCTGCCAATGATCCATCTTTCGATAACGATTCATCTTTCGATACTCTAATGATCCATCCCCAATGTAAAATCTCATAACACCCCAAGAAAATCGAACTTGTTGTACCTCAAGCTTAATATAAAATTATGACCCAAACTCAAAATCTTCTTGGATTTCGAAAGATTTTGAATAATCTGCCAATAATTCATTTTTCAATACTCGAACGATCTATTCTCAATGTGAAATCTCATAACACCCCAAGAAGGCGAAATTTCTGTACCTCAAGCTCAATATAAATCCCTGACCCAAACTTAAAGCTTCCTTGGATTTCAAAAGAGTTTCAACAATTTGTCAATAATTCATCTCTCAATACTCGAACGATCTATTCTCAATGTAAAATCTCATAACACCCCAAGAGAGTCGCACTTCCTGTACCTGAAGTTGGATTGAAAATCCGCGTCGTCTGAAGAGTGCCATGCGACAGCCGAATTGCCAAAGGTTCCTGGCGTCGTTACCCTAACCTATCACATTGTGTGCCGCGTCACCGCGAAGGATGACGGTACAAGGAGCGAGAAGGAACCCCCTGGTACCGTACATTGCCGCAAACGTAATTGCGAGGTCGGGCATCGAGCTCGGTCGTCCGTTGGACAAAAGGAAGATGCAGCGGGGACGCGCGTGCACGAGAGTCGGGTAAACACAATGCATTACGATGCGCCGTGGTCTCGGTCGGGCATGGAACACACGAGTGGCAAGAGCCGGTGGTCGTCCTTTCCACGTCTCTCATGCATGCACCACGTCCCCGGCGAGCGTGTCGTAACTTACGTGGCAGATGGCGATCCGCGCGGGCCGCGAGGAAGGCACCCAACGGAGATTAGATCGATTTTTCACGGTTCACCGAGAAAATCGCTCGCCTGGGCTCCGCTAACAAGCGGCAGATGCAAATCTCCGCGGCGGCCGAGCCGCGCGTAGATAACGCGGCGCGGCTAGCGCGCAAGCTGACTGGATGCTGCGCCTACGAGGATGGGGCCCTACTCAACTAGATCCGGTGTCCCCGCGAGTTTAATCACCGACTCTCCCAGAACGCGGAACGCCGGCCCGCTAATGCGTTCGCGCAATTAATTACGCGAAATTTACGAGTGCGCTCCGCGCGACTAATATTTCACCTCGCGATCGCGCCGAGGTGCACGCGAGATGCCGGATGCGTGGCGATTTATGCAACCGGCTACTGTTTCCAGCCGTTCGGTTACGGGAATTTCCGAGCGCAAGGGGTGGGTTTGGTAGCGGAACGAAGGCGAGACGATGTATCGGACGCGTCGGATCGGAGTGAACGGGGTCCAAGGATTCCTCGGATCGGACGGGGCCCGAGTTACGTGCTTTCTAATGGTAACCTCCATCGCCGGGTATGAAGATAGCTCGACGAGTGGTGTATAGTTTGGAGTGGTAGTTTATTTATGGGGTTGTAAATTATGCTCCTTTCCCTTACTTTGATCTCCTAAATAAGAGCTCTCTTAATCTACGTATAAATCAGCCGGCTGAGAACGTTGTTTCGAGAAACATATCACTCTTGCTCGCATGATCACTGTAATTTACCCTCCTGAATGAGATTCGTCATGCTGTTCACTTAATCCGTTCTCTAATTTCATCCGTAGCCGTAGCTATCATTGTTTCGCGAAATACGCCGGCTTACTCGAGTTAAGTGTAACTGTAACCAAACGTGTATGATGTTGTTACGTTTCCACGCGTCGTGCTGGACATAATTAATAACGCGGGATGAGGGAGTGTTTAATGGTGGAGGCTTTAACACGCGGATTGAGATTCTTCGATGATCCTTCCAGTCGTCGAGTATTCTCAGATCGTGGTGAGGAAATCGAGCGAAACACGCGTGGTGTGTAAATGGAATCCAATGTAAACAACACTGGTCAGGCTCATAGTTAATCTTCGCCGATGGCTTCCTGTTTCAATTATGTTATTCTTCGACGGGTTCGCATAAGAAACGGCTCGACGCGTGACCGACCTTGTCGTCGATGTCTTTCCGTCTCAGTTCCGTGTTATTCCTCGAAGTGCTCGGACGAGATATGGCTACGCGTGTGACTGATTTTCCTGTTAACCCTGCCAAGCCTCGTGGGAGCTTCGAGAATCTTCGAACGAGAGTTCGGTGAGTGATATTTATTTCGTATCCTTACAATTTTGTCACTGTTTTAAGAATTATTTAGGGTGGGTCATAGAGTGGTCCGTGACCAATATCTATTTCGTCAAGCTAGCAATTCGCGTAGCTAGAAAGATAGTAATTTAGACGTGCCTCTGCAAGGTTCAATTATTATTTTCATTAGTCAGATCTTTGGTCTTGGTTACGCGTTATTCTTAAAATGGCCGACGCGTGATCAATATTGTTATCGATATGGCACGCGTTATTGGGACTTAACAGTAAACCTACATCGGTCAAATAACCGGTGAATGGAAAAGAAGTAGAACTCTTAAAAAATAGAATAACAGGAGATATTGCGAAAATGATTATACACAAATTGGAAGAAAAATTGTGAAAACGAGTGATTAAGATGATAACGTTGAACAATGATATTTTTAATGAAAGTTTGGTGAATGGCGATTTAGACCATGGTAGGTTTAGTGTTAAATCATAGGATAAGGGGTTAATAACACGGGATAAAGTAATGTTTCGTGATTAGTTTTAGTAGTTTATTACTATATTAGTACAGTAATTATATAGTTTGTTACTATATTACATTATATATACTATACTATATCATTACCATATCGAGGGGTGGCGAGCAGCGAAGGACTCTATCTGGGGAATAATGAACAGCGACATCGGCTTCGATTTAGGTGTTTAGGATGAAGCTTGGTGTGTGTGCGAAAGGATGAGATATTTATGAAAAGAGAGAGTTTTGACTTTACTTTTACTGTGCAAGGGCGCAGGCGAGGTAGATTGTGTGTAGTCAAGACGTAGTGAATAGAGGATCGTGTGTTCGAGAGTTAGAATTGAGAGGAACTTAGTGTACTATGTTAATTAAATAAACCTGTTTTATTATTAAAAAGGAGTTGCTATTTATTAGACGCGCAGATCTCGATCTGCATAGGATTAATCTAGCTAGAAATCCTAGAATATATAACTATATATGTTGGAATGCTAATGACATAGATCGAGATATCTCATATATAACGTCGATATTAAAATGTTTTTGACTATTACATACTCATGTATGATTATGTACCTGTCGGTCGCCAACCAAATTCTATTGTTCTAACGAGTCAGTCTCTGAGCAATCGTTGTAAAGCGCACACAGAGCGAGTCATCAAATATTAAAAGCGTTGCCTTTCTATAATCAGTGTTCTTCCTTTTTAACTCCACTGCCATACCAAATGCTATCAATATAGGTATATAGTAATATAAGAATTAAGTTTCCTCGATGATTCTTCTGATTGACGAATAGAATGAAATCGTTTAATTCCCCGATTCGAAAATTTTCTCTCCCCATAGATATCGAAG
Organism: Eufriesea mexicana; assembly: GCF_001483705.2. Lineage (NCBI taxonomy): Eukaryota > Metazoa > Arthropoda > Insecta > Hymenoptera > Apidae > Eufriesea > Eufriesea mexicana. The sequence continues at coordinate 368,824 of NW_016907864.1, read as the reverse complement.
ATAACGACATCAGTCGAGTTTGGAGAGTCACGTTTGTGGGAAAAAGATGGACGTAGCCCGCGAAACGCGTATCGATCGTCGACATCTCGTCCCGTCGAAAGGAGGGAGGCGATCATCGAGATCGATAAATCAACGAGAGTGCTGGCAAATGCTCGCGTCGGTGAGGGCGTACGTACCCACACTGGCGTGCACGTACTGGCTTACGGGCTGCTTTATATGAATCGATTCGGATCGTCGGTCGAAAGAAGAACTCGTAAGTCGTGGCTCACGGCCAAACGATACGAATCTGGCTCGATGTAATATTTAGCCGATCGCCGCTCCCCATATGCCGCCGGGACGGGACCGGTGAAATGTATCACGGAATAATGGCCAGGAAATCGGCCGTTCGACTAATCGTAAATTTAGCACCGATGCCACGCTTCAAAAGGGACGAGGAAGATTGATCGCGCGCGAATCGGGAGAAGGAGAAACGTCAGACCAGCTTCGGAATATCTTCATGATGGCGTACTTTGGCGAATTGCGTTATTTATGGCTGCCAACTCGCCCAGACGACTCCTGTGTTTGACGATTCAATCCTTTCTCTGGACCTCTGAACCATTCACCATTTCACCATTTTCTCCGACGATTTGCTTAACCCTTTGCACTCGAGAGGCTCCTTTCAGTCACCATTTGATAAAATCTCGAAGTTTGATATTAATTAATATATCAAATTTAAAATAACGTAACAGCGTGCGAGGTATCGAAATTAAATAATTCTACCTGTTAATTATTATACGATTTCTTACTTACTGCTAGAAAAATATCATCAGCCTTATAGCAGAAAATTTTTCAACTCGTACCCTTCTTTAGGGTCAGGATAAAGTTTCCATTATTCTTAGGATATAATGATGAATTATCAAATTCAACATCTCCTATTCAAAATTCCCTATTCATTTACGTTGTTCAAATTTTCAAAAAATCGATAGAATAAAACAAACATAAATTTAAAAAATTAGTATCGCTAGACACTGGTGACCACCATGACCCTACTGAGCAGACAAGTGACAGTCACTTATGATCACCACATGGCAATCAACGTGTTAACCCGGATAATTATAGATAGATAGAAATTCTTCGGATTAATTCTAAATAGAGTTCCTCTATTCATTTATACAAAATTCTTTCGAATTCTTTTCTTGACTCTGGTTTTGATTCTCTACGCGAATAGTTAGAATACTTGAGATACACCTTCCGTAACACTAGATTTACGGAACCCGTCAGTTTGACGGAAGTGTTAATACTATTACACGAAGGTAACAGATTTAGTTAACTTATATTAACCCTTTGCACTCGAGAGGCGCCTTTTAGTCACCATTTGATAAAATTTCGAAGCTCGATATCAATTAACCTTTTGCACTCGACGATTTTTTGGCTAGAGAAAAGTAGAAATTCAAAAATTCTCTACTAAAAAACTGACGAAACTTTTTTCAGCAGTAAATTAAGAATTATATAACAAGAGAATTGTAGAATTATTTGATTTCGATACCTCGCACACTGTTACGTTATATTAAATTTGATATATTAATTAATATCGATCTTCCAAATTTTATGAAATGGTAACTGAAGCTCACCTCTCGAGTGCAAAGGGTTAATATATCAAATTTAAAATAATGTAACAGTGTGCGAGGTATCGAAATTAAATAATTCCACGTGTTAACTATTATACGATTTCTTATTTACTGCTTGAAAAATATCATCAGCCTTATGGCAGAAAATTGTCCAACTCGTGCCCTTCTTTAGCCAAAAAATCGTCGCGCGCAAAGGGTTAAGACTGTTAATATAATACACAATTGTTTGAAATTAAACTAATCGTTAAAGAAAAAGGCACGTGGTTTCCTTTACCTGTTAATTTGACAGGTGTCCTTAGAAATAGGTATAAAGATAGTAAATCATATAGTAAACCTAGTGTTAAAAGAGAATAAAGATAATTATAATATAACGATAGTTATTCCTTTTTACCCATAATCCCAATACTTTTTCGAGCTTCTTCAATTCTCGCAACAATTTAATTGAAATTTCGATCGATACGACATCGACTATAGTTAGGAAAACTGTGCTAAGCGTACGTACGATCTAGCATCGATCGAGACTACTTCGACGAGTGCGCTCGCAATCGCGATTACTCGCAACCCTCTGGTCGAACTCTAACTTCTCTTGAAGAAGCCTTACCCTAACCGAAAATTTGATGGTCGATCGAGGCGCAAAAGCCCGGCCGTCGATGCTCCGGCAGCGATCGATCACGCGGCGGGCGACACGTTGGCGCGGCGCAGGGATCTCGCGCACGTGCGCCGGTGCAATTTATTACGCGATAAACAAACCCCTAGGCCAGGTCGTATAGGTATGCGCGAGGCGAAGCTCGGTTGGAAGCTGACTGCCGCGGCGGACAGCAGTCGCGTTTGGCGCGAGATCGGTCGGCGAAGCGGAGGAGCCGGTGTCGGGGCAAGATCGCGTCAGATCGAGGCCGCCGCGTGGAGAAAAACTAGTAGCGGTCCCATAGATCTGTCGATCCCGGCTCGCTTGCGTTCGCCACGTACCGTCTTCCCTTTTTTCCCGAAAGCCACCGCACGCTCGTCCCAGCGGCCGTTTGTCGCGCGGAACCGCGGCTATCCCCGTTCTTTCCTGTCGCGCGAGCCCGCGACGAAACAGCCTCGCCTCTCCTTCCACCTTTTATCGGTCCTTCTCTCCTCTTGGCCAGCTAATAAGCCGCTACCTCCGGACATTAAAGCTCGTATTACACGCCGGTCCCGTCGGTAATTGGACGCGTATTCAAGCCGGCCGCGCAAGTACGCCGCTCGATCTACCGCCTGTTCCGAGTACGGCGAGTCGCTCGATGCCTTCTTAATGAAAGGACACAGGAAGGATGCGCTCAACCTCATGCCAACGAAGCGGCTGATCGCGTTGTTGCATGGCAACGAAGCCTTTCAGAATCAGCTGCTCGTTTATTTGGGGTAGTTTACCTCTTCCTTCTTGTTGCGGACCATTAAACCAGACTATCTTTTAGACACTTCCAATGAATATTTAACGACAGCAGGCTACGAGGTTCCCAAGAGCGCACGTATGGTGCATGAAGATCGGCAGATATCGATCTTCCCGGCGAACGGGTATTTTTACAGTTTCTCCATTTTTATCTAGTATACGAAACTTTTGGGGAAATATCGCGATATTATCGCCACGCGATCTAAGATCCCGTTTCCATTATCTTTATACCATACGAAATTATCGAAGAAAGATTGAACGATCGAGACATACCGATCGTTTAACCCGGCAATTAATCAAAATCAAAATGATTATTCCCTGGAACGCGAACGAACGTCAGAACCGACGAACGATTTAAAATAGAAATCATCGAAGAATCCTGCAGGCTGTCAACAGCGTTAAGATCCGAACGTGCGTCAGAGAGATCACGTAATCGGCAGCGTCGAGAGGGGCGATTTTGCTTAGCGAATTTCCGTGGCGCTTTCGCAAAATCGGGCGGACGGTTTTTCGGCGGTTGCCGATCTTGCAAGAACGGACGAGACCGGACGAGCCGGTGGATCGAGATTTTTTTAATGGCGGCATATAAATCGGCCGATAATCCGGCGGACGGATTCCCACGTGGCATGCAAATGAACCTTCGGGGACCTTTTTATTCAGCCAGGATACGTGTAAAATCTACTTAATGGTATAATTTCGCTATTAATCTCCGGTTTGCTTCGACCCGGGCGAGGACAGTTTCGCCGATCTGCCAACGCGTCTGTGTTCGTGCACGTCCGTTCCACCGTTTCCCTGTAAAACTTTCTTCCCCGTGTGCGTTCGTGCGACGTAACGCAGCCTAATTATACGCGATTCGGTCGCGATTTAGCGCCGTTATTCCGCCATCAATTTCGGCCTTATCCGAAGCAGTCCATGGCCTCTACCGGCCCGAGGACACTGGGATCCATCAGGCGAGCCTCGAGTTTTACGATCTACCGTCCCAATATCGCACCACGCCGGGAATAAATAATTCGATTTCGAAACCGGCGCGGATCGTCTCTCCTCTCGCGGCCGGCCAGCGCGTGAAACCGTTTCTCGTCTTCCTTTTCCTTCCGATCCGAGAATCTCGGTTTCCATCCTCGCTCTCCAGCGTGGTCACGGAGTGGAACGGTAAGGGGAGTGGAAGGTACGTGCTGGTTCTTTCGGAGACGCGTAAAGCGTGCTCGAGGAGCGGAAGATGGGCTGCGTGTTCCGTTAAGACATGATACGCGTTATTACGAGTAATGTTTTAATTCGAGGTAGGACTCTCGGTTATTTTTAGCAGTGTTTTATACGATCTTCGCGTCTGTGAGAGGAGGTGCAACTTGGCGTGAAATTTATTTGAGAAAATAATTCGAAATTTGGTAGTCGAAATACGATTGTGACATCGGGAATGCGATATTGAGAATCTTTTATGGGGGATAAATTTGTTTTACGTTTACGTTCTTCGTCTTGATTTCCTTCGTGTCGCATAGACTATTTGGTTGTTAGTACCGATGGTAATAATCGTGGATGGAGCTAATTTCTGTTATGTTTTATATTTTAACATAAACGAAGGGATCAGAAATTATTGAATTGTTGTAGCCATTTCAATTCCTATAGGTTTTTGATTAGAATTTTCAATTTTATTGACATTTTCAATTAACCCTTTGCACTCGACGATTTTTTGAATAGAGAAGAGTAGAAAATCAAAGATTTCTAGCAAGAAACTGACGATACTTTCTTCAGCAGTAAATAAAAAATTGTATAATAATAGAATTGTAGAGTTATTTGATTTCGATAGTTTGCACACTGTTGCATTACATTAAATTTCATATATTAATTAATATCGATCTTCCAAATTTTATCAAATGGTGACTGAAGCTCACCTCTCCAGTGCTGCAAAGGGTTAATATCGTGGTGAGCTAATTTTTTTAGATAAATGAAGGGATCAGAAACTATTGGATTGCTATAGCCATTTCAATTCCTACAGGTTTTTTATTCAGTGTCCCCCGATATTAATTTTTTTAATTTATATTCGTTTCGTTCTAATCAATTTTCGAATATTTGAAAACCATGAATAAATAGGGAACATCTTGACGTATTTACAAAAATCAATCTCTTAGGAGAAATAGATCTTTGAACTATGCATCGAAGAGGTTTAAATAAGAATTAGGGAACCACGACGAGCTGCAATTGCATACCGTTTTTCATCACTCTAGTTTTGTCTCTCCTTGCGTACAGTTAGAATATAGAAGATATATCCTCCTAATTAATTAATAATTAATAGAATAAAGGTAACTATGAAGTACGATAGTTATTTCTTTTTACCCATTGTCCCAATAAATTTAATTAAAAATTCTACATTAATAATTTGCACCATTTTTCTTTTGTCACATTATTTGATGATTCATCATTATATTCTAAGAATAATGGCAATTTTATCGTAGCTCCCTGAGCCTAACCTACGAAAACTGCGTGGTAGTCAAAGTGTTAACCTCGATATTAACACTAGGTTTACGGATGCTACCTGTATACCTATTTCTAAGGACACCTGTCAAATTGACAGGTAAAGGAAACCACGTGCCTTTTTTTAACAATTAGTTTAATTGAAAAACAATTATATATTATATTAACAGTCTTAATTGTGAAAGGAGTCTTTACTTCGATGGAGTCACCCTGCATCGGGATCTACGTTTGCTTCGAGGAACCATCAAGATTATCAATTTTCGAAGCAGAATTGAGTGATGCAATGGGTCGTCATAGGGCCTATAAGAACCTGGCTGAAGGGTTCGAGGGAACACGCTCTCTTTCGACAATTTACCGTCTGCATCACGCATCGCATAAGACTCAAGCCTCCGCGCATTTGTATTGCAAGGGAACAAAATATAATCAAAGTTTAAAGTTAAATCTCTATAAACCGGATAATTTACCACATAATATAAGTTAACTAAATCTGTTACCATCGTGTAATTGGAGCAACCCTTCCGTCAAATTGACGGGTACCGTAAATCTGGCGTTAACGAGTCCCAAGCTTGGATCTCGTAATTCGAAGAAAAGTACGATCAGAAGTACGAGATACCAAGCACCAAGAGATCAGGATTACCGGAAACCTTTCGCACGCTCCGTACATCGATTTGGCATGTTCCTTAACGATCGCCATAACAATTTCTCACACCGTTGGAAGAATAATTCGCGCAAATAATTTCCGCGATCGCGATAATATTGGGCCGGAAACCGTGGACCTCCTCGAAGCCTGGGCAAGACTATCGGGTCCGTGGCCGAGTCTCACGCAGTTACCGATACGATGGCGGCCATTACCGTTTACCGTAATCAGTCCCGCGAGAATTCGCTCGCGATTTCGCGCCGTTATTCCGCCATCAATTCGGCCTCTTATCCCCATGAACACCGTTCCCTGGATCGTGTAACGAGCGAAGAGAGATTTTAGGGTCCTGTCGCGCGCGGATCGCGCGATTTTTACGATCCTCTGCCTCGCGAGCACGAGAACGGCCGGAATAAAATCGCGATCCGAACCACCGCCCGCAGCTGGCCGCGTCCGAGATCCGAAATTCCCCGGGATCCGCTGCCTCCTCTTTTATATCTCGATCGATATCGCGGGACTGTAAATAATCCGGGGGTAGAGCGTAAACGGCCGCGTAAAGAGGCTTCCAATCGCATTTTCGACCGCGGAGGAATCTCTAGGACGGGCAATGACGCATCGAGCAGGGGCGGCATTGGGCCCATTGGGATGGCGGAATGCCCGATCGGAAGCTGGGGAATTTTTCGGGTGTCGCGCGAGCCGGGAATCAGAGCGAAAGAATGCTCGCAGATGGAAGCGTCCGATTGTACGTCTCGATTTCCTGGAAGGAATCGTGGCCGGTCGTATCGACGCGATCGCGGCCGGTCTTGCAAAATTATTCAAATAGAGAGAGGAGGATTTCGAGAGATGGTGTCGTTAGTTATCTGGAAGCTGGCCGCCGGTAGGATTTATAACTTTGTTAATTTCGTATGGGCCGATCGTCTCGAGGACGGAGAGAAGGATAATCGGGTTACGTAAGCCGAGGATGGGAGCGGATCTCGGAGCGGCGAGGATGGAAATGGGCGAAGAAGAAGTGGAATTGAAACGTTAGCGGGAATATCAACGTCTACGTGTGCGCTTCTTTCGGATGACATCACTCGTGCACGCGCGGTGACCGAGTTCGTTTGATTTAAACGCGGCTTACGGGGTACGAGTGGGCTGAAATATCACGTAACCCGCATGCTGCCTCGCATACACAAGTTGCACGAATTATTAACGCGGCGAGTGCATCGATCTGTAACGCCTCGACGATCGTGAGAACGCGCCTGGCTGATGGCCGCGCAGGACTTTGCGTTCGCCACGCTGCCATTATCGGTTTCTCATTTTTAGAATACCTTCCTCTCGGTTAGATACACGTCACCTAATATTCCACCATGTACAGTTCGAAATAACACCACAGCACGTAATTTTCAGTGTCAACGTTGTGCAATATTAAGAACAGTTCACGTTCCTTTCTACAAATTTTACTCGTCTATGCGAATAATGACAGCGACAATAAGGAATATTACAGGTAGCACAAAGGAGATCTACGAAATTTCGTTTCTTGAAAATAAATAGTTTTCCTACATTTTACAGTTTCATGATTAGGTGAATCCGAATCCTGTGGTTTATGAAATAAATATTGTAAATAAGTAATATCTATTTTTACTATTTTTACAGGAATATTCTAAGGATAATAATTTTTTCCAATTTGAAGAGTTCTAATCTTCCCCTGTAAAATCAAATTTGATTTATAATCAGGCCACTTTTTATTTCCAAGATATACCGCTTCGAAGTTACTCGAGAAACACTGAAAATCGTAGCCCCTTCTTTAAAAATAGATCGAACCATTTAATATCGAAAACCCTTATTTCCAACATTTTTACCACCCCATTTCTAGAAACCAAATTATGGAAAATTGAAATTTCGCAGAAAATTTGCAAATTCTATACTCGCGAAGTCATCTCTATGTGGATCTGTTCGAGATCTAGTAATTCTCAGTTTTCCAAAAATTATATCGAACAAACTCGTGATATATTTAAAACTTCTCTTAAAAAATTCTCCGTCCTAATGCCACACTATATTATATTAACAGTATCAAACGAATACCCTCCCAAAACATTTTCTTCCAAGCCGTGCGATTATACTTGCTTCCTGAATTTCGCCCCGGGAATCAGCAAGCACTGAGTGAAAAATTCATCAAAGCCCGAGCACGCACAGCTATCCCGTGACGAGAGGCGAGGATTAAAGAGATATAAACGGTGGAAAAGTTGGTAGAAAGGTTGTCGGGTCGCAGCGGGCGTCGCGAGCAGGACGCCGGTGTCGGTGGCGAACTACCGGCCGAGCGAAAATTAAGGAGGAAGTCTACTTTTAAGTGGCACTTGGCCGCGTCCCCCGGTGCCTCGAACGGCTCCAATCGAATCGGTAACGAACGATTCGAGATACGGTCGAGGGCGTTATGCCGGACCACACACGAGGCGTCCGCGCTATCCTCGACCCGGTCCCACCAGGTAATGTTTCTTTTAAGTGCGAACACAAATTGTAACTGAGACGATGGTCTTTCGCCCTCTTCCCCCTGGACGGGCCATAGCCCGGGCCCTGGGTCGAGAAATATCTGGCGGATCCGATTTCAAAAGCCGTTCGTTTGGATTCACGATTGTACGAGGGCCGAGAGGAGCGCGGACCGTGTCGCGGCATCGACCGTCGCAACCCCGACGAGATCCTCGCGTTCTCGTTCACCCTGCGACCGCGATCCCTTTGACGCTCTTACACGCTGCCACGACCGTCCAGACCGCCTGGCCGATTTATTTCGCCACGCTGACAATAAGAATACGGTTTTACAAGGTGAACTCCGAGCACGCTTTTTGGGATTCAGGGTTAATACTTCTGCGCCCGACGGATTTGTGGTGTGGCCCGGGGCGTTTAAATGCCGGCACTTTTTCGAGAGGAGGAGGTGTTAGGCGGGTCTATATTCGTGCATAATTTTCAGCGCACTGCTTTCTGTCGTGTCTTTGTCTTTGGGATTTATTGCCATTATATATTCCGGTCGTATTAACCCTTTCCACTCGAGAGGTGACTCTGTCACCGTTTCTTCTAATGCTGTAACTGATAATTATGTTGGAACCTAGATTTCTATATACAATACGGGTTCTAGCTACAAGGCTACGTCGGAAAAATACAAGTCGGCGAAGAGGAAAAAACTGGTGTAAGGGGAGAAAGAGAGAGAGAGAGAGAGAACTTGACTCTAATGATTCTAAATCTTGATGGTTGTTTGAATTAATTCTTCTCGATACCGTACACGTCACTTTTCTCTCTCACGTAGGACTCTGCGACTCGCTCTTCCAGCTGCCCTTTTATCTTTTATCTTTTATGTAAATGCAGCGGAATTCTAGTGTCACTAGTGGAGTCAATGGAGTGCAAAGTGTTAAACAGAGATAAAAATAAAGAAACGAAAAGCGGAAAATGATGAGATAATCATATTGGTCGATTTCTGAATTTCAAGTCCAGTTTTTGTTTTTTAACCACACCTGTATCTCGCTTTCTTCCTTATAATCTGCTAATTAAATTAATCGAATTTCATCTAAATAGAAATCAGGCCGAGATAATCTAATATTAATTTACATCCACCGATTTCTAAATTTCAGATCCAGCTCCTTCCATAAATCACTGTTATGCCTCGCTATTCTCTGTTAAAATGTCAATTAGATAAATCAAAGTTCATCCAAATCGAAAGCACAGTGAGGTAACCCGTGACCAATTTACATCCACCGATTTCTAAATTTCAGATCCAGTTCCATAACTCTTTGCGGCACATTCCCATGTTGAATGTTGTCAACACGTTACAGAAAAATAGTAATTCGAAGACTTTCTGTCATAGTCGAGGATATTTTTAAAATGGGAAATAAGAAATCGTATAAAAATTAAAACGTGGACTATTTTACTTCGACATTCCACGCATCGTTGGGTAATTTTAAATTTGATATATCAGCTAACAACGATCTTTAGAATCCGATTAAATGGCGACTGAGAGTTACCTCTCGAGTGCAAAGGGTTAAAAGTGTCTTACCTATTTGATGCACCGTAATGCATTCGCATAGTTTTATATTTCGTCTCATTTGAAATATATTCGTCTTATTATAAATATATTCGCTCGTGTTGACAACATTCAACATGGGAATGTGCCGCAAAGAGTTATGGAACTGGATCTGAAATTTAGAAATCGGTGGATGTTAATTGGTCACGGGTGCGGTAGTGGTTACCTAATTTTCAAGTATATATGTGTTGGGATGAGTGAAACAAGTATGCATGGGATTCCAATATGTATTGAATTCAAGTTATTATGATAACTGAGTATGCGTGTAACGATTGAGGTGTGTGTGAATTGTGTATGTCAATGTAATGTACGAAGAAGAAAGAAAAAAGAGAGTGATTTCAGATACGTTAATTGCAATTGAGTTATAATAGTGAAAAGTCGTGTGATAGAATAATTGTGAGAAATGAATTATATTTAAACGTTATATTTGTGTTTTATAATCTTTCTAATTAAATAAAGAATTGTTCTTGTTGTTATCAAATTTCATCCACCACTAACAACGGATTACCTCTCTGTGCTTTCGATTTGGACGAACTTTAACGATATCAATCAGATAAATCAAAGTTCAACCAAATCGAAAGCACAGTGAGGTAACCCGTGACCAATCTACATCCACCGATTTCTAAAATTCAGGTCCAGTTTCTATCACGAATTTCGTATACTCCTCGTCCTCTCTCTATTAACACTAGATTTACGGAACCAGACAATTTGACGAAAGGGTTGCACCAATTATACGATGGTAAGATTTAGTTAACTTATATTAAGACTGTTAATATAATATATAATTGTTTTTCAATGAAACTAATCGTTAAAAAAAAGGCACGTGGTTTTCTTTACGTGTCAATTTCACAGGTGTTCTTAGAAATAGGTATACACATAGCGTCCTTAAATTTAGTGTTAATTTCGAGAATGTCACGCTGAACACGATCAAATGACGATAAATGAAACCAAGAAAGAAAAATCTTAGAAAAATGGAATAAGCAATTTTAGTATTTATTTTAATACGGAGTATAAACGTAGAAAAATTTTCTCATGGAGGACCATTGTACTCAATGTTCATCGAGCTACGAACTTGGATTCTTGCAACGATTTTTATGTTAATTCGTACAAGATCCGTAAACCTAGTGTTAATCAAAGAAATCGCGAAATCCAATGCCAATTCGCGTTTGGCCTACCGAATAAAAGGAGCAAAATAAATAAAATCGAGCTACCACCATTCCGAAATCCCGCATCCATATTCAACGACACGGATCGCAATCATATCTGCGGTATGTAAGGTACATTTACGAGCGGCGATGGAGGATGTTTCCATCACGCTGGAGAATTCCGGTCGATCCGCGAATTATCGCGTCGGGACCGGTTAGCTTTCGGGATCGTGCGACGATCGTTCCCGATGACGCTTTCACTGGCGGCCAGAGGTCGAAAAACGGGTAACCGCGGCGCGTGTACACCTGGGCCCGCGTCGTTCCTCGGAAGGAAGATCGAGAGTGTCACGCGAGGTTTCATTTCCACGGCGGCCACAATTATCATTGTACCGGTGTTACGCCACGTGGCACTTTCGCACGCCACGCCTTCGGCGCGCGCGCGCGACCCGTTCTGCACGCGTGCCAATTATAGGAAAAGCGACTTTTTTTTTTCGCCAGCGTGGAATTCCAGTGCGACTCGCCTCGTGTCAAGGTGCGTTCGTCATACGCGAAAACTGGTTCGAGGGGAATGGGTTTTTCTGTGCCCCCGTGGAAAAGCGTATCGGGTGAATCGAGAGTGGCTCGTGATTGGGTTTGCTAATTATCTGGTCGCGGTTGCGGCAAGAACGGGTTGCGCGTTTGTTTCCTCCTCGAATTGTCACTGCGCGATCGAGATTATAGGAAGTGGAGGTTGTGTCATAATTTCGTACACGTAATACCCGGCGAGCTTAGGCTAGACGTGTTATTTCGTGTCTTTATACTTTTAAATGAATTCCCGGGCAATCTTCGATTTAATGGAAGCTGATTTGTTAATGGTGATTTAATTTATCCGAGGAGGCGGTCGCGATGCCTCTTCCGAGTACGAAATTCCACTTTTGCGAAACCATCATTTTGACAGAATAATAAGGGGCTGTTTAACGCTTTCACTGCCACGTCCAAATCACGTGTTTCCCTCAGGACGCCATAGGAGTTCACCGCTAGATGCGAGACATGATGTAATACTTTTTTGATGTTTTAATAAAAATTTTTAATCGTTCAATGGGGCACTTTTTATTTCAAAGTATCTTCTAATTAGTGGTTATATTCAAAATGCACTAACTGTCAATTTTCATTCAACGTTGTTCAATGTAGTTTAAGTAGTTTACAGGAGGATCATATATGACCAACGTGTCAGTCAAAATGTTAAATAGATGCTGGATGCGACTACTTGTTTCTTAGAGAATTTACGAATAATCGGCTTCTAATTGATAATTAATTAACATTACAACGGAAGATTAAGATTGTATCGGAATTGTGAGAAATGAACGAATCGAATTAACCCTTTGTCTACTATTAACCCTTGGGCTTGTAAAGGCGCTTAGAAATCATGCGCTTGTGATACTATGGACGCCTAAAGGCGCTGAAAAGTTTCTTTGGCTGTTAAATTCTAAGTATATACAGTGAAAATTTACAATACTACAAAATAGAAGAAAATAAATAATGTCGTTTTAATATGTGGAATACAGTGTTTTGATTATTATTTGAATATACAATAATAGTATCGCAAGTTTTTCACTGCATATACACGTAGCTTTACGAAAATCATTGAGGGTTCGAAGGCCAGGTCAGTCGGAAAAATGCGTTAGGCCCTTAACAGGACCATGTTTGGTCATATTGAGGGAAGCATTGGAAAACGCGTGCATAGTATGCATGGTTTGAAGAAAAATATTAGGTTGGTAGAAAAATAATTTCGTTTTGCTTCTTTTCCATCTCCAATTAAATAACCTAAATAAAACGTAAATCATCGCTACATACAAAATGTTTATTATCAAAATATAGAGCAGAGTCAGCGCTTTCCAATGATATATAACATAACCACATTTACAGAATAATTTATTCCAATAGCAAACTGCAAAAATCGAAAATACAAGAAACGAAATTATTTTTCTACCAACCTAATATAAAAGGACAAGAACGTCCTGAGTTGTCGAAGTTAGTTGCCAAAGTTGTTGTTGCTAGTTGTGAGAGCTGCTATAGAAGTAGCATTGTAGGTTGAGCATTGTGATGAGTTGTAATAATTCGTATCTTTACCGTTACTCGCATGCTCTACCATTGTTAATTTATTATTAAATAAATAAATACCATGAACCAATCTTTCCATAATAATTTCTCAGAAATGCACACCTAACAAAAGGTTTCACAGTATTTGGTGTACATCACAAATGGATTCCTACGTTTCAAAGTCTGCCAACTGTCAAAGTAGTCAAAGGGTTAATTAAACTCAGGGAAAATATTTTAGTGTGGAAATAGAGACACGTCTGCTGATGATTCTGTCACTCCTGCGATAATATCCGCTGGGGTATTCCGAGAAAAATATAATTACTCGATATTTCGTGTTTTCCATGGATAGATGGGCCTAATTCTTGGCAACATAGACGGGCGGGAGTCAAAGTAGGAGGGGAATTTGCATAAACGCTGGTCCCATTAGCATACGGTGTTCGGCGAAAACTAGCGATCGGAACGAAATCGAAGAGTCCACCGTGGATCACCGACCCACGCGTTAAAAAGCGTCCTGACGCGGGCCACGGCGTCCTCGATACGATTCCAAATAATCTTGGCAATTGATCGGCCGCTGCCGGACGATTAAACCGCGCGTTTTAATGCTGCCCGCCGGCGGCCCTCGCTTTCATAACTTAAAAACATCGCGTCCCGGGGGCCTTCCACATTTTACGATAATGGCGCCCGGTAAATTATCGCCGCGCGAGAAATGAATTTTCAGAAGCGTTCCCGGACTGGTCGCCCCGTAACGGGCCCGCGCGAGTCTGGCGTCGTTAAAAAGGGGACCACGGGCGTCACGACGTCCCGCGAAGTCGAATTCGCTCGGGGTCACCGGGAAAAATGTCACCGGCTGTTATCAGCGATCGCCTCGTAAACTTTTACGCTTCTTTCCAGCGAACTTTCGAATCGGTCCGCGATTCCACTTTCGCCTCGTAATCGCGCGCGTATCGCGCATGCGTCGGCGAAACTGAGTTACGGTAATCGTAGAGAACGGTCCCCGAGCAGGACAACGGGGTGCACGAAGATGATGGACGCCGGGGGTGTGGGTCTGTTTGAGGAAGGGTCGACCGTGGGCGCGTTAAGTGGTCAGCGTTAATTTGGGAAGCATAACGCGGCCGATTAATACGTCGGACGGTTTTAACGTCCTCGTAAATTTTCGATATGGGCGTAATTTTCGAGTTTTAAGTGGCCCGCCGCTTAATACGCCGATGCAATTACGATAAGGTGCTCGTAAATTCAGCGAGTCAGTTTTGTTGTCCGATATTAGGCCTCGAATTGTTACAATTACTTTCAGCGTCCGGCCTCTGACAGTCTTGGTGGGCCCCTTGCTCGCCTCGCCGGATACGCGACTGGCCGTCCAGACGCTGTTTCCGTTTTAGCTTCTACTCCATGTACGACGCGTACGGGAATCGATTCGCCATCGATAAAATTCCGACACGGACTTACGACATCCGATTAAATCGCGAGTTCCAGATACCTCGAGTGGAAAACGGGAATTAATAAATATCGATAAAGGAATTTTTATATCTCTACACGAATATCGAATTCGAATTTCTAATTTTTCTCTTTTCCAACTGTGAGATCCTCAATTTCTAATCTTTGCTTTAATCCGCCAATTCGCTAGATTCCTGAAGTCCCTGCATCCGATTCGAATAATAAAATAACGATTTTCCAAGATCCCTGTAAGCACCCCAATATTATTAACAAATATCCAAAAACGAATACCATTTTCAATTTAATCCTCCAGCATGGGTAATTCGCGTGTTTACAGTAGAAGCTTCTAATTCCTATCTCTGTCGTTTCCAAGCCACAGAACCATCAATTCTTATCCCCCAATTTAATCCATCCACTAAACTCCCCCTCAGCTTCCTGCATTCTTCATTTTTGCAATTTAATTTCTCGTCGGTCGCAAAGATAAACCGAGTAACCACGGTCCACAACGCGGAGGGAAAGAAAACCGTGTGCAGCGACGGCATGAGCCATCCAACGGACTCGAGCCACAGCTTATGATCGGAGCCAAGGGGCCTAGGGCCCTCGAACGCGGACATTTAATCGCGCGCCTAACGTGGACCACACCGGAGGCGATACGGTCCGAAGGATATCATCGAGCCGCGTTATCGCGACCTATTAGACACGCTTGTAGTCTTACGACCTGTCGTAACCGAGCCCACTACGTCGCTTTACCAGTTCTCGACTTACACGAAACAGGCCCCGGGTCGGGGGTCAGTTCCTCAGCGCTGGGACTACCGGTAAGCGGGAGGATTGCGGGACGAGTCGTCAGGTGTCCTTGGCCACCGCCGATCGGCAGATCGACGTCGCGTTACCTCGGCCATCATAGCGATAATTAATCGACTATAAACGTAGCGGCACCACCGACGCTAAATCCGACGATCTACGATCGCTGCGGATGCTTCCTATCGCCGACGTTCCTTTTAATCTGCCGATCCACGGTCCAGGGATTATTCCGAACAATCCACCACGCGGGGTGAGACTGTTGGTGCATTCGATACTCGGTATTTGGACTTCGCGCGAAACGTTGACAGCAGTTAGAGGTTTGATACTTCATCCCGCGTGACACGCGGAATTTTTCCGACTCGGCCGATTTTTCCAGCGTTCGCGACAGGTTTGCCTTTCTAAAACGATCGTTGATTTACCGAAACCCGCGACTTCAGCTGAGATACCTCCGCTTATTATTGCACCGTCGGGAATATAATATTTCCCTGCGAACGGTAAAAATTCGCTGAGGGAATGAAGCTTCCAATAGAAATCCAGCAACCAATATCGAAGATCATATTAAAATACGTCTATTCCGCGCTAACAGCATCAGATGAAACGTCTCGCAAACGCAACGCATTAAAGGATACCGGAGAGACGTAAAACGGTATTCGCGAGGTTAAAAATGGCGGAATACTGGGATTTCTGCTGGAAAGCCCGGCAAATGCCAAGCCTTACCGCGAAAATAATCCCACGGCCGGGGTTGCCGGCTCTTGTTGCTCGAAAATCCGGGCAAGGCTCCTCTGCAAAAGGTCTCCAGATGCGTTGACCTCGGGGAAGACCATTAAATGATGAATATTACCGGCAATTACGAGTATCCCAG
This sequence comes from Eufriesea mexicana, assembly GCF_001483705.2. Lineage (NCBI taxonomy): Eukaryota > Metazoa > Arthropoda > Insecta > Hymenoptera > Apidae > Eufriesea > Eufriesea mexicana. The sequence continues at coordinate 352,346 of NW_016907864.1, read as the reverse complement.
TCATTGTGCGTGTGAATCGGCCGAGGCAGTGCCGCGTGTTCGGCCGTTATCGTGCACACGCATGTACGTGCACGCATACGGGGTGAGAGTGCGGATTGAAAAAAAGAAGAGACAACCGGTTGTGCTATGCGCACGGGATCATAGAGCCCCACTCTCGAAAGCGACCTCTTCGCGGCTCTACCGCGAGAAGATGACATCGGGGTTCTCAACCTACATCGGTTTATCCGATTCTATGGACTTTTGCCAAAGTCGACTTCCAGAAACATTACCCGCGAGACGAACGTTGGTACCGAGATAAGTTGCCTTCGACTCGTCAGCTGAGAGGCAAAGGTTCGTCAAAAATTTAAAATGGAAGAGTTTGACATTATACTTCGAGATATTCAAAGGCATATTAACACATTACGTACCGCTCACGAGTTTTCTCGTTTTCCACGCGCGATCTGTCATGGACCTCGCTGTCAACACAGTGTCTTGTCAAAACGTGCAGTCCCTGGCACATGTCATAGAGATTTCTACGCGGTACGCAATGTCTTAACTCTGTGACACAGGATTTCGGATAACATAATAGACCTACGTTGCACAGAAATTTTATTGCATTTTAACTCAAACAAAATTGGTATATTTTTACTAATAAAGGAATCACATAATGTAAAAACATAAAACCAGGGAAAAAAGATTCTCGCAATAAATCTTCCGCTTGCAACAATTGATGAACCTGTACTGGCACGTTGAATGTTGCCAACACGAATAAATAAGACGAAATATAAACCTATGCGCATGCAGCTATTGTGATATTTCGAGGTGGAACTAGAAATGTCCCACCATGCATTACATCATGCATACGTCAAAAAGATGAGACACTTTTAATCCCCAAGCGTGCCCCAAAGAGTTAACAAAAGCCTGTATAATCGGTATGTTGTACTCGGAGTCGAGGGATTCGAATCTTCTCAGAATTGTCATCGATTCTCGCGCATTGCGTTCAACTTTGTGTCAAACTAACTTCGATACCAAACGTCGAAATATTCCCAAAATCCGATATTCCACGTCCCTGGAACTCTCTCGATCCAAGATGGATCACCGACTGGGCACCTCGTACTCAAGGACACGTGCCCCAAATTCCACCCTTGACACGCGACAGAAAAACTTGATTACCCATTCGACGGTTAAGGCCCGATTGAGCCAGAAACCGTGTCAAACCAGCGGAACGCTTGGCCTGGCGCGTAAATCACGCGGGTGCATGGTCGCACGAGGCCACCGCGTGCGGATGTTTGGTCTGTGGAACGAGGCGCATTAGGACGCCGCGAGAGCCATCATTTTCTCTCTTGAACCACTTCCTCTAATTAATGCGCCGTTTCTCCCGCGTTAATCGTGTTCTTTCCAGTCGCACGGTTCATCGCGATGTCTCCGGCAGGGATGGGAGGCAGCAGGAGCATCGACGAGGAGAAACGGCCATGCCGGGCGCGAGCGAGCGAGCGCAGGAGAGTCGACTACTCTGAAGGAGGGGAAAAAAAAAAAGTATTCCGCGTCCCGGAGCTTCGAAACCGTTCAGGCTCGCGAACAGAAAGACTACGGCTGAGCAGAATCGTCGACAAGGTCCCCTCTGACCCGACGGCGATGGCAAACGATCGGCGCGCAAGAAGCGGAGCCTGATTTATGGGCCGGTCGCGAGGGCTGCGTCTCCTCGCGAACTCAGGCGTTCTGTACTTGCACGTACCTGCTCATACGTGTGTACATATACCCGTCTCTCTCCTCTTCCTCTCTCTCTCTCTCTAGTACACCATCCGCTACCATACACTCCGGTACTCGCTCGCGGGGAACACACGTACGCGCATAGGGGCACGGGTACGCGTGCACACGTCCGAGCGATTCGCATAAGGCAAGATCTCCTTCCGGCCGGTGCAGCTATCTCGATCCGCGCGGGAAAGCTCTTGCAAAACGCGCGACTCCTCTCGAAAGCCCACGGACCCCGTTGTCGCGGTCGCGATATCGTCGTTACCCGCGATCGCTTCCGAGAGCGATGTTCGCCGACGCGAGACAGCCAGTCTTCGAGAGCG
>NW_016907864.1:321819-350248 GCF_001483705.2 Eufriesea mexicana | reverse complement strand
GGTTCACCGACACAGCCTCAAAGGTGTCTCTTTCTCTTTCCTCGGCCGGCTGGTCCCGTCGCGTCGTCGATCGATCGACGGATCGATGGCGCGCGACGCGACCGATCGATTTTACCAAACGAAACGCACCCGGTTTCACCGATCCACCAGCACGCTCACGGGATGCTTCTTGCCCGCCGATCAAACGCGTTTCTCTCTTTTTCCGCCGGCTCGCTGCCCCTTTACCGACGTGTCCTCCGCGTTCTTGACGTCCGGGGATCATGAAGGGTCGAATCGAATGGAATCGAATCGCGACGCGACGCGACGTCCTCTCCGTGTCCCCCTTTTTCCCTTCCTCTCCCTCGCGGCCCGCCATCTTCGTCCTTCTTGCCGGGTTCTCTGTCCGGCCTCTAGGCTCGCCGGTAGCCGGCAGCGTTTACATTAATGTATGAGGGCAATCGTAAAGCTCGATGTGTACATACGTCTCGATCGGGGGCCCCGGCTACGGCAGAGATTTTCTCGTGCGGCCAGCACGGACAAAAAAAGGCCACGACATGCCGCGACGACGTGTACCCGATCTAATGCACTCGCCTATCCGTCCGTCGAGGGACGCGCGGCCGGGCCACCGGTGCGCGCCGCTCGCACGACGATCCGAGGCATTATAATGTGAAATCGTGACGGCCTGCCTCGGCCCGGCCGACTCGCTGATGGCCCGTTTCATTATGCTGATCGCGGTTTCGTCGGTTTCGAGCAATTAACATACAAGACCCGCCGGTGCTCGGCATCCAGCTACGCCGCGACCACCGCGCGATCATTATCGGCCCGGAATGGGTCAAGGAGCTACGCTTTTCGGACATCTCGCCACGAATTTTCACCAGATCCGCTACGGAATTTCCGATGAAGGTTAGGGCTTTGCTTTCGTTCCATCGATCTTTCTGTAATTACGACTGTGGTCGATGGATCCTTCAGTAATTACGCGTGGGTGGCTATGGGTAGGTGTATATGAGTCTATTTAGACATGGAGTTACTCGAATCCTTCTTCCATTTAAATTCTAGCGTCAATTTTTGCGAGGGAGTTCTAATGTCAGACGATTCTAGCGACATCTGGTATTTTCGGCAATTCTAATTAATAAATTATTAACGGTGGAGGACATTTCCTTCTAAGTAACCGTAAAGAAAGCATGGATAGTTACTCTGAGAGATTATCCCGGCAAAACCTAACCTATCCACGGTGTCATCCTATAATTGTCTTCGACAGTGGATACCTTTGCTTCGATTCTAACACCATTTGCGAATATTCTTCAATAATTATGCGTGGGTAGCTATATGAATGAGTGGGTGTATATGAGTCTATTTAGACGTGGAATTACTTGCAAACTTCTTCCATTTTATTTCTAGAGTAAATTTTTGTCGAGGAGTTCTAATTTCCCGCTCCATGTCAGACGCTTCTAGCGACATCTGGTGTTTTCGGCAATTCTAATTAAACCTAACCGTAGAGGACATTTCCTTCTATGCAACCGTAAAGAAAGTACGTATAGTTCGTATCCTGATAAAACCTAACCTATCCACGGTATTGTCCAATAATTTTCTTTGATAATGGATACCTTTGCTCCGATTCTGACACCATTTGAGTCTATTTAGACATGGAATTACTCGAATCCTTTTTCCATCTAAATTCTAAATTCTAGCGTAAATTTTTGTCAGGGAGTTCTAATTTCCCGCTCCATGTTGTTAGACGCTTCTAGCGACATCTGGTGTTTTCGGCAATTCTAATTAAACCTAACCGTAGAGGACATTTCCTTCTATGCAGGATACGAACTGGTGAAACCTAACCTATTCACGGTATTATCCAATAATTTTGTTTGACACTAGCACCATCCGCGAATAAACTTCATTCACCCCTTGGAACACCCCATATGCTATATCCTAACCTCTATAAGATCGATTTCTCGTTCCGAGGCAATGTGTGCACGTGACCAGGAAGAGGCTTACAAAATCGGAATTCGATTACATCGCGTCATCCAGAACGCGTTGCGTCACCGCGCGTCCCCTTGCGCGGGGGGTGAGTCGTGGCGATATATACGCGTGTGCACGGGTCGTACACCGGGAAGGACGGATATATATTTGCAAGGTACGTGTATTACCCGCGGAGAGGAGGCCTGGCTGCCGGAGGAGGTCGGCCGAGAGGTCGCTCGGTAAATTGGTCGCCGCGGCGTTACCGTTGATCTACGGCAACAGACGCGATAGTTATGGAAAGGTTACGGCGGAGCGGTCGATAAAGCGTCGCGCTGCCTGTCCTCGGGAATCCGCGACGGCGGCCAGGACGAAGAATCGTAAATCGCGGAATCGCAGCCGCTCGGCCGGCTTGAAAAAGAACAAGGAACCAAGCGAGAGGGCCCGGAGCTCTCGCGAACTGCAGATCCTCGCTCTCTCGGCACCGCGCACGTATTCCGCGATCGCACGATTTCCGTCCCCTTCCGCGTGTCCCAGGACCACGACCGACCTCCTCCGTCGCCGCAGATAAGCGGTTTTTTTCGCGGGCCAAGCTTGGAAATCGCCAGTCTCCGATCCGAGCTGATCCTCTGACGTTGGCATGCGTCTGATACGCGATCGTTCGGGGGATGCTGAGTAGCATGGCATTGAAACGCGTTAGGTATCCGATGTACCCTCGAGTCCTCTATTTGTTTAATTATTAAGCGTACAATCTGTGGGAGTAGATTAAAATTCGCGAATAATTACTTTTAATTATTTCTTTGTAATTGTCTTGCATTTAGGGTATGAGACCATTGTGGGGTTGATAATTGATTTAGAATGAAATTCGACTAATTCAACTTGGAGATTATTCGTGTCTATTCCTTTTTGGCCTTGCCAATTGAAACGAGATACGCGAGATTTATTTGAAAATTTATCCAAGTTGGTAAACATGGAGAATATCGTAGGGTGCTATTTCGAGGAAAGAAATCGCTATCGTTAAAGAATCCTCGTGAAAATACATCGTGACCAGCACAGGCATGAATCGCTTGGTGTTGGAGAGAGACGAATTAGAACGTGTTTTCCAAGTGTTACAGTTTTGGCCTACAACCACGTGTGAGGCTCGTGGTAAATCGGTTGGGTCGAAATTGATTACCACGAGCGTGGCACGTGGTACGTCGGTCGGGTCGAAATTGACTATCACGGGCCTGGCACGTGGTACGTCAACCGGGCCAAATGCAAACACCACGTGTCACGCCCGTGCTTTGTGATGTACCTAACGTAAATAGTATACGATTGGTGCAACTTAAGACAGATTTGCCGAGCCCTGGAATGGCTCGAAGACTCCGCAATTCTGTTTACGTTTTGGGACCACACTGTTGAATCTTAAATCGTTGAGCAAGAGGTTAATTTAGTGTTATTTTCTTGCGTTAAATTAGTTTCCGAGTTTGATGTTCGTTTTATTCTGGTTCATATTATTCTATCTGTTTTTGGTGTCTGAAACCCTTCGCGCAGACCCGATATTCCTTCGATGAACGAAGGAACATATTTATATTTTATTTCTGTACCCTGAAGACGATAGACCCTGTTTTCGACATCCTAGAATATTGTTAGGAAGAGCGACACTGGCAAAGACACGGAAGAAAGTTTGGACACTTTCTCATCGCTCAGATTTGCACTCGCAGTGACTTATGGATTAACCGTCAAGTCACTGGAGGAAATGTTCTCGGGTATTATCAGAGTTCTATCCGGGAAAGGCGAAGAAAGATGAGCAGTCAGTTGGTCGAGTAAAAACCGTAGTTGGCGATCAATGATCTGTGAAATGAATACAGGTGCTTCGAATAAATCACTGGCTTAACACGACGGCGCATCATCGGACCTCCGTTGAAGGTAGCTGCGACGCTAATGGGATGCACGACGATTTTTCAAAAGAACGCGGATATACCTGATAATCTCGTACATACTTTCGAGGGCCCTGTGCCGATAAATGATCGCAGTTTCCTCGATCGATGCCACACGTGTCTCGCGATCGTCGAAATAACGACCGATACACCTCGATCCGTTTCCCGCCTCGCAATCAAGGTCCATAACCTCAAAACCCAAGCCTCCGAGCTGATACCCTCGAAACTGAACTTTCCCCACATGTGCGCGATCCATCTGTTCAGCTGCAAATGATATTGGTGATCGGGTCCGATTTTTAAACACGAAAATTAAATACTCTCATCGTCAAATTAAATTTATACTTTGTTCAAATCTCAAAGCTTCTATTGACGGTGGTGGTAATTTATTTATTACCATTATTGTTGGTGGTACTTTATTAATAAATTATAACTCTGTACGAGTGACGATTAAACGTACGAAGTATCTCTTTACAAGAATATAGATCGATTCTCAACTTAATACAACACCGATTAGGTGGTTTGATCGAAGTTAATAACAGAGTTTTAACCTTTTTGCCGAAAATTGTAGAACTTTACAATTTAATAACAATTCAATTTGCAACAATTAATCGTTTACAATTAAAACTGTCCTCCGACCACTCTTAAGCTTCTTCATATATCTTCCCCACCATGCACGCGGTTTTCGACACCTTCCTTAACCCTAGAACTACCGTTCTTTAATGGGTACCTAATTATAACGTGCACAGATTATAGTAATTTCAGCGATACGATGAATATGAGTGAATATATTGATTACAGTTCTTTCTTAATACGAGTTGATACTAATTTTATTCTTAAAGCAGGTGTTCGGTGATTGCAGAAAGGAAAATTCTGGGACCAGTCATTTTCACTGGGTTGGTAGTTCTAGTGTTAACATGACAATATTTGACATCGTCTAGGGTTTTTCCAATTGACCTGAGTTTTGCTTCTTCGTACAGCTACGAGTATATGTTGGAAAATTCGCGATACTTCACTATTTTAAGCGACATTGTTGAAAATAAAATACGTCTTATCGTATTTACAAAAATCAATCTCTTAGGTGAAATATGCATGTCTTTGAACTATGCATAGAAGTGTTTACTTCTCTTTGTGGTAATAGATAAGAATTAGGGGACCAGAACGAACTGCAATTGCATACTCTTTTTCATTACTCTAATTTTGTCTTTCCCTGTGTACAATTAGAATACAGAAGATACACCTTCCTAAGAACAGACTAAAAATAATTATAAGTTAAATTAAAATTAAATATTATTTATTATTATTATAAGTTAAATTAAATATTTCCCGAATTTATGAATTTTCATGACTGAATCATAGCGTAAGCTACGAATCGACCAAGTCGTCATTCAGCGATGTACCGAATATCATTTAAAAATTCTCGACCAGGGTACTAGACGTGTGCCAAAAGTTTCGAAACAGTCCCCACCATGAGCCACCCTCTGGCTCCCTCTTGGAGTACCATTTGGAAAGCCACGAGGATCGTCCGGGACCGAGCAAAGCCCACGGAACCGGAGGAATCGTAAATCGGATCTGTTGAAGAGCGGGCAACGACGGGAAAAAGAAGATTACTCGGAGCTGATCGGGTCTGTCACGTGTCGGAAGCGAGGCGCGCTCGCGGAGCGTTGCGAGAGACAGCTCGGAGATCGAGGCGGCGCGAGGCCGTGGATTTTTGTGCGGGCCCCAAGCCGAGGCCGTTTTAATCTCCCTCGAGGTCGGCTCTCCGCTACACCCACGCTCGTGTCATCGATATATCACGCGCGAGGCGTGCTCGCAGGCCCGCCGTGGCCCGCGACGAATCTCGCCTCTGGCCGAAGATTCCGCGTTGTTCTCGATTCGAGGAGAAAACGGACTGCCCTTTTTTGGCCCGTTATAAAAGTGACGCAACGGAGAGATGGTGGGGTCCGGGACAGGACGAGTCGATCTCTCGAAAAAGCAGGGCGCCCGCTGGATCATTCGACCACCGGGGCCCGTAAAAATCTCCCGGCTGGCCCTTATTATTGCCCTCCGATTCTCCTCGGAACGCGACGAAACGCGAGCCGGGATCGCTGTTGCGCGACAGGTCAACCGCGTGGGTGGAAGCCGTAAAGCTGCGTCGTTTGCTCGAGCTCAATCCCAAAGCGATTCTTTCGAAACAGAAGGATGCTCTTTTGGCATCTTCGTTCGTGGTGGGATCTCGGGTTTGATAGATTTCGGCGATTCGCGATTTCATTTTTCCCCGATATTTCAATGATAACTTAACCCTTTGCACTCGAGAGGCGTCTTTCAGTCGCCATTTCGTACAATTTCGAAGCCCGATATTAACACGTTGACTGCCATGGGGGTCACCGGTGACCGGCATTCAACTTTGCTACAGCGCCGTGGGGACCACCGGTGACCGGTGACGCGGGCATTAGTAAAAATACATAATTAGAGTAAATATCGATACTGATCAATTTTTAAATTGTTACTATAATGGTTCGAAGAAATTAATGCCATACAGGACATGCAAAAATAATTTTATTTATACAAAGAAAAGGCGAACCAAAACAGTCGGCACACCAACAGTCGCCCCTTGATCGCAAAGGGTTAAATTACAGTGCGTCTTTGTGTGTGTTTTCGTATCGTTATCTTGGTGTTCTTTTCCTAAGTTAAATCAGTTTATGAGTATCGAATTTGTGTTATTCTGTTCTTGTTTTTCTGTCAATTTTCGGTGTCTCGAAACCAGATTCCGTCATTCTGCACATTTGACGTTTGATGTTTGATGTTTGTCTGTGAGACGAGTAATTTTCCTGTGAAAATTACCGTGAATATCAGGAAATCTTGGAAATCGAGTCTGTCAACGTTTCGAATTTTTCGAACAATAGTTCGCTTTCTACGCAAGCCGAGGAAAGTAAACGTAATTCGAAGCGGGACGAATGGCACGAGGGTTACGTAAAAATATGGAAGATAGATTTCACGTTGGATGCACGATCGTCGTGGCAGATGAATATCGCTGATAAAGGTCCGAGGTAGAAAGTGGAAAATCGAAGAGCATCGTCGAAGACCTACGCCTATTCCGGATGCGATTGGATCGGGACGCCATTAATAACGACGCACTTACCGATCCCATGGCAGGTGGTAGACCGCATGAAAGTCACGACCTGACATTTGCCTGGGTTGCCCGCGCCCGATCGCGTCCCGAGAACCGATCGCGATGCGATTTTTCTACACGCCGCCGGAGAAGCAAGAGAGCAATTTCAAGTGTAACGGCCGTCGCCACCACTAACACGCGGAACGCGTGGCGTACCATGGCTTTCTCCCTCTCTCTCCCTCTCTTCCCATATCCCCTTTCTTCTTTAACCGTAATCGCCTTTTCACTTTCGTCGATGCATCGATCTCTCCGCGATCCTCTCGGCCCAACCGCTTCGAACCGAGCTGCAGCCTCGCGACCTAGCTATACTTGCTTTCGAATTTCATTCTTTTCCTTTTACGCTTCGTTATTCCCGCGAAATAAATAACCACCGTGCGGTTATTAATTCCCTGCGATTTTTCGTCCCGGCTCTGCCCGACTAACGGTATCACCTTATACAAATTAACATAAAAATCATTACAAGAATCCAAGTTCGTAGCTCGATGAACACTGAGTCCCATGGTCCTCCATGAGAAAATTTTTCTACGTTTATACTTCGTATTAAAATAAATACTAAAATTGCTTATTTCATTTTTCTAAGATTTTTCTTTCTTGGTCTCATTTATCGTCATTTGATCGTGTTTAACGTGACATTCTCGAAATTAATACTAGATTTACAGACGCTATCTGTGTATCTGTTTCTAAGGACACCTGTCAAATTGATGTGATAGTGGTTATATAGATTTTTAAGTATATATGTGTTGGGATGAGTGGAACAAGTATGCATGGGATTCCAATATGTAATCAAGTAAGTATGCGTGTAATGATTGAGGTGTGTGTGAATTGTGTATGTCGATGTAATGTATGAAGAAAAAAAAAAGAGAGTGATTTCGGATACGTTAGTTGCAATTGAGTTATAATAGTGAGAAGTCGTGTGATAGAGTAATTGTGAGAAATTAATTATATTTAAGCGTTATATTTGTGTTTTATAATCTATCTAATTAAATAAAGAATTGTTATTAAATTTTTAAATTTAAATTTAAATTTTTTAATTTTATTAAATTCCATCCACGATTAACAATTGACAGGTAAAGGAAATCACGTGCCTTTTTTTAACGATTAGTTTAATTTAAAAACAATTATATATTATATTAGCAGTCTTAACCCTTTGCACTCGAGAGGTGATCTTCAGTCACCATTTCATAAAATTTGGAAGATCTACATTAATTAATATATCAAATTTACTGTAATGTAACAATGTTCGAGGTATTGAAATCAAATAATTCTACAATTCTGTTATTATACGATTCTTTATTTTCTGCTCAAAAAAATATCGTCGGCTTTTTAGTAGAGAATCTTTGAATTTCCACTCTCCTCTAACCAAAAAATCGTCGAGTGCAAAGGGTTAATATAAGTTCACTAAATCTGTGACCATCGTGTAATTGGAGCAACCCTTCCGTCAAATTGACGAGTTGCGTAAATCTAGTGTTAATATCGGCACCTAGTGGAAACTAACCTACAAACCTGTGCTAGGTTATAAACTAAAATGGTGGATAGACAGTGAGGTTTCTCGACGAACAGAATGTTGGATGATGCGAAATCGTAGGAGAAGAGAAATGCCAGAAAGCATCTCGGCGGTTCTAAGTGGAAATAGATCAATCGATAGTACCCATCCCGAAAATAGAAAAATGGCGGCGGTAGGTCCATCGATCATCGGAAGACCCTAGCCAAGCCTGATAACATCGACACGGAGAATCCCGTTCCTGACGACTGCCACTCGTGCGGATGATTTTCGAAAGTCTTCGCGAACTGAACCATTTCACAAGACCGAGCCGCGTGTCCCTCCACCCTTTGCGAACTGACATTCTTCTGCTCCTCCTTCCCTAAATGCCGACCCGTCTCGTCTGCTGGAACGCGAACACGGAGGATGGAACCCCGAGTCATTCATTTCTCCCGCGGCTGCAAGAACAATTGTTTCGTTTCACCGGCCCGATCGAAGCTGGGCGTGCACGTAAACGACGATGACTCTCGTGTTCCATGGGTATCTGTAACGATACAGCCGTATCGTACGCGGGTATCGTTAGGTCACTCGCTCGATCCTCCTACTCTCCTCTAGGCGAAACACCATTCGCAATAGCTTGAGTTGGCTATGAGTTACGCAACGGCGCGGATTTTACTCGTTTGAGATTTATGCGTTTTTCTTATCCCATGGGGGATTCGTGCGCTACGCGGTGGGCAGGTTGCCGCGAAATTTTTCTCCCCTAGGACCTTTCGCTAGGGAGATTTAGAGCGATATCGAGGAATTGTTAGGTTACGGATTAGCTTGGTAGCGTTGCGAGTTGAGATCGGACCGAGTGATTCGTTCCCTCGTAATCCGTTTAATTTAGCCGGCATTTATTTAATAATTTATCTCGGTTACTTACTCGTAACTTACTTGTAATTTGGAAAGTTGCGCAGGCTGATTTGCTGCTAGTGATAATTTATATTTCGCGACTTGCGAAATTTTATTTATAATATTATCTTGATCGGAAGTATTTGACTCGTAATTTGTAACATTTACATTTATTAGATTTACAAATTATGGATAATTGTTAACTTTTATTCAGCGATTTATAAGACTTCATTAATAATTTTAATTCGGGCAAAAATAGTTCACTCGTGATTTATAAAGTCACGTAGAATAATTAATAAATATCGGTAATTTTTATTTCGCGACTTGGAAAATTTTATTGATAATGTTAATTTGATCGGAAGTACTTGACTCGTAATTTGTAACGTTTATGTTTATTAGATTTACAATTTATCGGTAATTGGTAACTTTTATACGGTGATTTATAACACTTCATTAATAGTTTTAATTCGGGCGAAAATAGTTGACTCGTGATTTATAGAGTCCCGTAGGATAATTTATAAGTATCGGAAATTTTTATTGGGAGACTTATAAAATTGTACCGATAACCTTGGTTCGCCGAGGAACGGCCGAGTCGTAATTCGTAAAATTTTCCCGTATAATTTTATTTATCGTCGGATATTGCACATCGGATAATTTATTATATCGATAAGTCGTATCTTGTAACTCGTAAAATTTCTCTAATAATATCAAGCTCGTCGGAAATATAACTGACGCGTGATTTCTAAAATTTACTCGACAATTTCTCGGTATCGGTAACCTATATCTCGTGACTCGTAAAATTTCTAGTTGCGCAATGGGATCTAGATCTTAATCTCGCCAGGATAAGTATACGCAAAGAAGCTCGGGTTAAATTAATAACTGAAATATCTCGGAATCATCGATATCTATAATACGTCTTAGATCCTCACCCCTTAGTAGAAGCTTAATTAATTAATCTGCCAGCTGCAAGGCTATTACGTACGATATTTCCACTCGCAATATTTATAACTCGATACGCGGGGACCATAAGAAACGATACTGTACCACTTTCCAGCCCACGAAAAGGAATATCAGAATCAATGGAGAAGACTTTTCGACGATCCATAACTTACACCGATCGGAACACCATATAGAGTACAAGATCCAGGTCCGATGGAAGCATAATAATGAAGCAATCCCGGCTTTCTCAATTTACCGAACGCGGGTATTTCCGTGACAAACGTTCGATCGATATATTTTCTGCACGGCGATGGCACGCTAATTGCCACCTCGGTTTCTACAATGTTACAGCACGTTATCTGGGCTTAAAGCGGACAAAGCACCGTTGGTCGATTTTTCTTCTGACCACGATGGATCGAGAGGCGCGATAACGCGCGATCACGCGCGATCACGCGCGTAATAATGATAACGCGATCCGGCGCGGCGCATCGAATTAATTACCACGTGCCCGCGCGAGCGATTTTCTGGTGCACGCCCATCGCCGCTTCAACGACGAAACCTGAAATTATTTTTCGGGGCGTGCACGCCGTTACAGTTAATTAACATGCGGTATAATGCGAACGGAAATAATTAACGCCGCGGGGAGATCGTGTACCGAGATATATCGCGCGAACAGCGGCCACGTAAATCGAATCGAATCGATTTACGTGCGTCGCGTATCCGCCACAGATGATATCGGCCCGTGTCGAACGCTAAATGTCACTCGATAGAATCTGCCGGCTCGGCCGAGGATCGTCTATGAGCTGGAGAGAAAAAAGAATACGGTCATCGAATTTTAATTAACCCCCCGTGCTTCGAATACCTGCCGTGCAGAGGTCGCGACTGAGTTAGAGGCTCCTCGCCTTGGATACGCTTCTCGCGGATCGTTTCTATCAGAAAAATAAGGAAATAATTTTCAATAGAATTTTCCGGCTCTGCCGAGGATCGTCTATGAGCTGAAGAAAGAAAAGAATTGCGATCGACGAATTTTAATTAACCATCCGCGTTTCGAATACTTACCGCGCAGAGGTCGCGACTGAGTTAGAGTCTCCTCGCCTTGGATGCACTTCGCGCGGAAATAATTCTTAAGCGAAGATGACGGGAAAGAAAAAGGAGGACTAACCGATTTCCAAAGCGACTGATCTTCGTTAATTTTATCCCGACCTTCCACTCCGTCGACATTTTGAAAACCGTCATTCGAAAGCGTGTACAGGTCCACCGATCCGATTTCGTCAGAGTGGAGAAAGCTGCTCGACAGCGGATCGTCTATGAATTGGAAAGAAAAAAGAATACGGCCGACGAATTTTTATTAATCCCCGCGCTTCGAATATCCGCCGCGCAGAGGTCGCGACTGAGTTAGGGTCTCCTCGCCTTGAACGCGCTTCGCGCGGATCGTATCGGTCAGAAAAATACGGAAATAATTTTCGAAGCGAAGCTGACGGAAAAGAAAAAGGAGGACTAACCGATTTCCAAAGCGACTGATCTTCGTTAATTTTATCCCGACCTTCCACTTCGTTGACATCTTGAAAAGCGTCATTCGAAAGCGTGTGCAGGTCCACCGAACCGATTTCGTCAGAGTAGAGAAAGCTCGAGATTCCGATGATACCGTAATCGTAATTCAAACGGATACGACTGCGGTCTCATCGTATTATTTGCATGTAGTCGTTACAGACGGTGGACGATAATTAACATATTCGTAGCGAAGGGTAATGCGAACAGGATAAACAACGAGAGAATAAAAGCAGAAAGGCCCATTATATAAGGCACGGTATCGCGGGGATCGGCAAATAAGTCCATTACTTATTAAGCGTTAACAGGTTTCCAGAGAGCGAATCAAGGTAAGAACACGACCGGCTATCAACGGGATCGTCGTTCACCTATGCAGCTCGCAATGATACGTACGATTGCATAAGCAGCCGCGAGAAAGGATCAGCGAAGCGGGGATGCGACGAACGAAATACTCCGCAAGATCCACGATCTTACTCCATCTTTAATACGTCGCAACGAAGCGAGTGAAAAAGGAGGAAAAATAAAAATGTAAACGACAGCAGAGGCTTCCTCAAACACGACTCGCCTGCCCATACGCGCGCTCACACACGCGTAACCGCGAACGGTACGACATTCGACGTGATCCGCGAGGAGAAAGAGGAGATAAATCAATTACGAAAAGCCACCCACTTTCGTGAAACAGCGATAGAAGACGAAGGAGGAGTCATAAAGCACGGGACGATAAAAATTATACGACCCGGGGAATATTTAAAACGGAATGCTGCGCGACGATGGTGGCGCGGACGGAGGGATAAATCGAGGGGGCCGACCTCCATTAATTTCCCGGACTGTCGTTCGAAAGTCGTAAGACGAGGAATCCAAGGAAGACCCGTTTATTGGCGCGTAAATCACACGGACGGAGGCGCGTGGAGCGGAAATTGGGCGGAATGGCGGTGGAAATCGGCGGTGCGATGCAGCGCGCAATAATCGCGCGAGCGGAGCGCAGCCGCGCCGATATGCGGGTCCATCCCTCTCTCCGGCGAGACGCGTAAAGGTCAGACTCGACGTAAAGGCCTCCGCAGACGTTCCACATTACCGTGCCCGTTGCCATTTCTGGCAAATAGATCCCGTGGCTCTTCTTCGTCCGCTCCTAAGGCCTCCCGCGAGCCGACCGCCATCGACGACGATCGGGGAGCCACGGGGAACGAACGACGGAGATTGGGTTCAGTTCTGATCGATCGATGCGGTTTGATTGATTCCACGGCGGATAGGAGAGGAAATTTGTAGAGTGGATAATTTGTTTCGAGGTGTATCGATGCAGCGTTATATGGAACACATGGGAGAAAATGGAAACTGAACGCGGAGGCCCGTGAGGGTTGCGTTATATTAAATCCGTATTATGCAGGCAGATGAGGTATCGGATGAGGTTACGGTAATTGAATATGATGGCTATGACTCGTGGAATTGCATATGAGGAATTATTCGCGATGGATATATAGGAATGTGTCGATTAAGGGTATGTGCGATACTTACAAACGAGAATCAATGTTACCCACGTCTAGTTTCAAGGAGAACATTCTGATACCTGATGAGAGCTACGAGGTCTCGAGCGGTAATTTGACGTGCGGTATCAGTGTCAGTGTGCCTCTCGTTTCGTAACCAGCATAATTCCACCATCGTTTGACTTTTCACCAACGATTAAGCCGCGTCTTAATCCATTTTATTCCGTGGACGATTTTTCATAGCAAAAATTTTATTTCATTTCGAAAGTGTACGACGAAAATTTTTACAGGATTCTCTGTCACGCGAGTATTATATGTAATACGTTTCCCTAAATCGCGCGATTTTATAACTTTAACTCCATTACGAACTGTCAATTTTGCTAGGAAACGTTTCTCTCCGAGCTTAACCCATTCCCGTACTTTAACGAGTCTGACTCGTGATGGAGATATTGGGTCGAACATGAATATCACGAGCCAGACACGTTAACAGATAATCAGCTCAAACATGAATATAACGAGTCAGACTCGCGGACGGCAAATCAGCTGACAGTTTTGAAACTGTCATCTATTATAAAATATAATATATTTATAACAATTATAACAGAAAAAGGGATTAAAGTTTACTTCGCAACAGCAGTATCGCGTAAAACTGACTATATCACACATATTTACATTTCGGCTAGTATTGCGACTATTTTCAGCATCAGCCTGGTTTGTTGACCGCGCGTTGACAGCTACCATTTGGACCCGGATTTCGTCGAGCTAAATAGCACTAAATAGGAATTTTCTCGTGTTTCCTGCGCCATCTGTTAAAGATCGCTCACGAGTTTTCTCGTTTTTCACACGCAATTAGATGTCAATACACTGTCAATACCCTAAAAACGGAGGGGGCTAACTTTTAATCGCGGTACAAATTGAAGCTCGAGAGAAGCACGAAGTTTACCAGGCTCCGACAGTTAGCCGAACGAAGACATCGAAGGTTACCCGCGTACAGGCTAGTCCACGGTCTGGTTTCAGCGACCGGTGCTTATCGACGTGCCACTGGATGACGATATCGCATGAGAGACGATCTCGCCCTTGCGCGCGATTCGATGCGGCTAATGACAGCGGCCTGGTCAGAGTTACACGCCGTAATGTGTCTATTTCTCAAGTGCCGATGATGAGGCTGCCGCACGGCCTTCCGGCACTCGACTTCGATCGCGCGAAAGCCTCGCGTGTCGTCCGCTCGCGCGACGATTCGCACGATCGCGAAACGTGTCGGGACGCGATAGATCGCGTACACACGCTGCGGCCTCGGCTGATTGACACGCTTCCGTTAGACACCGGCTGTCCCGCTTAATGGGCCATGCTCGTTGAAATCGTGCTCGAGATAGCATCGTTCTGCTGCTCGAGCTGTCGGGGATTCGTCAGCGGGACTAATGCGATAAGTCGGGATCGAGCAACGAAAACGTGTACCACGGTTCTGTCTCGTGGTTCTCGCCGTCAGTTAAGACGCTTTTTCCATCCTGCCTTTTCCTCCATTTTTACGCCTAAGTACAGAATACGACAAGTATTTCGAGATTATTGTACCCTTGTACCTTTTGCTGTCATTCGGTAGGTATCGCGTCTAAATAGAAAATTTTTCTGAAATATGTATTGGAATTGTATTGCACTTTCGAAAAATTTTGGTAAACTAATTGACAGGTGATTTTCGACAACCGCGAGATCCAGCTTTAAGGTCAATCTGCAATTCTGACGAAATTTGGCTGAATGGAAAGCTCTTTTTAATTCTTACTGGCACAAAGAAGGATTGCTAAGTTTGGTCCAGTTCCAGGTGGAAGACATGAGACGATCTTTTACTGTGATGCGTGTCCAGATAAGTCAAGAATGCATCTTGGGCAATGTTTTATGAATTATAAACTAAGAAATTAAAACATAGATTGTAAATTTTGGAAAGTTATATTTTTAAAGATGTAAATATAGATAAACTATCAAAATATGGTGTTTTTGTAAGATAATTTGTATATAAGATCATTTTATTGTACACTGTATGAAAGTTGGCACATTTGCGAATATCGTCTCGTCCTGCTACCTCATCCGGCAGAAAAAGTCGCACTCGGCTGTCTTTTCGTTAAAGAAGCATAGTAATTAGGAGACTTTCTGCCATAAAGTCGACGATATTTTTAAAACTGTAAATGAGGAATTAATTGTAAAATGTAGAATTATTTTACCTAGATATTCCACGCGTCGTTGGGCAATTTTAAATTCGAGATATTAATTAATAATAATCTTTAGAATCTGATTAAATGACGACTGAGAGTCCCCTCTCGAGTGCAAAGGGTTAATAATTATTAGTGCAGTGGGTACTCGTGTATACAGTTAACACTAAACCTATTACCTCGGTCTAAATGACCAATTTTAAAACTGTCAATCAAAATTCTGTCAATTGTCTTTTTTCCTTCCAGTATACGTGTAATCGATCTTTCAATATCTACCATTATACTATTTCCTTTTTTTTAAAGATTAGTGTTAGGCAATAATATAAAATAATTAAATAGGAAATGTTTTGACACGTACTAGCTGTCACAGCCTAAATAGAACTGAAAAATTCGAGACCACCGGGAACGTCAAGCAAGTGTCGTATCCGGCGTTTGCGCACATAAAATGAGTGCAAAGGAACAGGCGAAAATTCGAGTGAATTACTCGAATTACTCGAATTGAGTCGTACAGGGAATTGGCAAGAATTAATGGTAGCCTTCGTACCGCGCAAATTACGCTAATAATGCTTGTGTTCGTTTCCGAAAATCGTGTACACGTTTGGCACGGTATTAAGGAATAATTCGAAACCGCGATGGCCATCGCGATGCACCGCGGCCTCTTCCTACACCCCGAGTCGATGCACCTGAACGCAGGTGCATGGGAAGCGCGGTGAAAGGCCGCGGATGGCATTGCTTCGCGACGACCGTGTCCAGTACACTTATTCGCCACGGGTACCAGGGACCAACTTGCACGGTTTCGCCGTCGTCGAAAATAAATCCACAAATTATCGCGACGAGTTTCACACGCGGCGACGCGCTTCGATTCCTCCGCCTCCGCCGCCCTCGGCTCCGTGACCGCAGCCAATGCATACTCATCGCGTTACCGGCAATAAAGAGACGCGGCTGCCATTGTCCGCGTAGCCTGAAAAATGCTTCGTAAATTGCCGGCTGTCGGTTTCGCGCGTTCACGGCATTCCAAGTCGGCGCGAGTTTTCATCGATGGACACCGGCCGCTAATGGAGACGTACAAATGGTTATTGGCGTTATTCCGCCGTGTGGAAACTCGCGGAACGGCGACGAATCGGCCGCCTCTACGTACAATGCGACTCGCCATTGCGTAACCCGTAACGGTGTCTCCGCACCGACACGGAGATCGCGAGATTTCCTCGTCGAAATTTATCATCCGCTACGCTGTATCGATCTTGGACGCACGACGACGCCGGGGGAAAAGAATATCGTCGCGAGTCTGCCTGCCTGCCCGCGGAGAAAGCGCGTTTCCACGATCGAGTGGATAAAAAAGGGTGACGAAATGGGTAGAGGCGCGAATTGTGTAAGAAGGTGAAAAGTGTTCGGAAAAGAGAACGCTTCGGACGTCGAACCTAAGATCTACGGGTTCAACCGCTACGGTTCACAACCGTGATTTATGATTTCTCCTCTTTTCAAGCAAATTTCCTATTCTTCTTCCTTTTCCAACAGCTCGTAGGATAATAACGAAATTCCAATAGCCAGCTGAAATTTACGATGTCATAGAAACGTCCTTCTTACCCAATCCCTAGCTCACAATTAATCCGATACGCAATGTTTGCATACTTAACCACTTGCGCGGAAAACACGTGCCACGCACGTCGTAATGCTTTTGTCCCAAAATCGCCAACAACGTGGTATACACGTCGTGGCGCCTCCCAGCGAGGTACACGCGTCTGTGAATTTCTTGCCAACGCAAGTGGTTGAAAAGAAAAATAAATGTAGAGAAAATGTAGTTTTTGGGTGGATTGACAGTATCGTTGGCTTTTTAACACGCCGATTTTGCTATACTTTCCGCTCCGAGCGCTCAAGTATGCTGAAGAGTATGAACAGAAGATTACTTTGTTCCACTTTGTCGTTTGGACTGTGAGAATGGTGCAGCCAGAGCGCAAATATACAAATTATACACAGAAGATATTGAGGTAGGGAATGTCAGAAAGGCAACAAGGCAATCACCGAGTCATACTCGTGATATTCGTGTTTGGCCCGAAATGCTGATCACGAGTCAGACTCGTGATATCCACGTTCGGCATGAAATTAAACAACGAGTCTGTCTCGTGATACTCAAGTTTGGCCTAAAATTTTCATCACGAGTCAGACTCGTGAAAATAGTGCAAGGGGTTAAATTCATTCATTCTGTCCCCTTTCTACTCAGGCTTTCTTTCTCGATCATGTCCTTTCCTACGTAAGGTGGACCAGGTACTACAACCATTTTGAACACATCTCTAAACTTTTTAAGCTTTTATTCGACTCTATTATAACATTCTTTGCAGTCGATCCTTTAGTTCTAAGCCCAAACATTTTTGACATTCTTTCAGGGCCGTACTCATTCCATTCCTATATAAATATTTGTCAAATATTTTGCAATAAGTTTATCCTGCATGCAACTTCGTATTTGCAATGAAAGCTATGAGAGAAACGATAGTCAGTGCTCAAAAAGGTATATAAAAATATTTATAGAGGAACTAATTCTTCGTGACGATATCAGGGGTGGGAATTAAAAACCGATGGATAGAGGATCGATGGGAAGAGTCAAAAATTGGCGACCATTTTGCGGAGCACGTGGGTATATAAAAATATTCACTGAGGAACTAATTCTTCGTGACGACATCAGGGGTGGGAACTAAAAACCGATGGATAGAGGATCGATGGGAAGAGTCAAAAATTGGCGACCATTTTGCGGAGCACGTGGGTATATAAAAATATTCATAGAGGAACTAATTCTTCGTGACGACATCAGGGGTGGGAATTAAAAACCGATGGATAGAGGATCGATGGGAAGAGTAAAAAATTGGCGGCCATTTTGCGGAGCACGTGGTGCAGCGTTTGCCGCGAGAACGCACGAGACACTCGGACGTCGGTCGGACTCCCACGCGTGCACGTGCTCACGCACGATCTCCCGTGCGTGCAACGGATGAGTGCGTATGGTAATGACAGGCCAGGAAACGCCGGCTGGGCGCCAGCGCGCTGCCTCCGGCCACTGCTACCTGCAATCTCCTCGAAATATCGGGGTGACTACCTTGAGAAACGGCCAAGGCCGTTGCAAACCGAATCAATTTCTTTCTAATTGCTCCGCGGAACCGGTGATCTTGATCCCCGCGTGCTATCGCAAGGCATCCCGCGTGTCTGCATATTACGTGCTCGCGTTACGTGATAATTGCCGTTGGGTTCTGGTTCCGAGTTGTCTGAAAGCTGGTGCAAACTCGTTCGTTGCCCGAGGTACAATGTTATAGATGAATTGTGGCGATTTCAACGGCGCGATGTTATCGTTACCGAGGGATTGAAAGATGTATGAGCCTGTTTCGCGTGTGTATCATGCGCGTTTTTAAGATTCCGCGAAGATTAGCCGGCGAAATTATGCTTATTAACGCGATTCCTTACCCTTTCCCTTGCGTTTCACCGGTTTCACGCACCTCCGATTATACTAATTTATTACCCCGGTTCGATCGCGGTTATGTTTGTCACGAGGCTGCTAGGTGTATAGACGTTTGAATATCAGCCGATACCGATTATAATTTATGCGTTGTTAATATCCATTCTCACAGATCGTATCTCGCAACTGTATCGCGAGCCTCCGATTTTCCGTGAAACGCGATCGGGACGATAACGATGCAACGGAGTCGAGGGAAATTTATATCGAAATCGAGCAACGATCCGATCGATCGTTGGATGAAGAAAGACAGCTAGTCCAAATACAACGTGACATTAAAGGTTTATTAATTCTCACGATACACTCGGTTATGTTGGAAATTCCAATATTCGCCAGGGAATAAAATTAACACGTCAATTTTCGTATTTCCCGCAATTTTCCGTTCATTTCCATTGTAAGACAAATCCTTTGTTCCCTATTTTCTTCTATCGTATTGTTCCCAAAATTGGAAGGAATTCAAGAAATCGAGGATTAATGGCTCCAGTGAAACTGTTATGGCACAAAGCTGTCATGGTATTTCTACTGTTATTCGTGGCATTCGATTGTCACGGTACAATTACATGGATTGTCCACGCGAAAAATATATGTCTCTGCGAGTCTCTGCGCGAGTTACATCACGGACTTAACAAAAATGGTGCAAGCGATCAACGAAGCAACGAACAGATCGGGAAACGGGGTGAGGACCCAAGGGTGACCGGGAACGGGCGTTAAGCAACTGTAATTGGAACGTCTGGCCTAGCTGTCGCGACGGTAATTTCAGCAATTACAAACAATGTTAGTCAACGGTGAAAGCGTGCAGCCGGCAGACATATCTCGCGGAAAACGGTTTCAGGTGAACGAAACGAATGTGCGAGCCGCGCGTGTCTTCGGGCAGAGAACTGCGGCAACCTTTAATCGTTTTCTCCCGAAACAGGCAGAGCACGCGTGGAACCCTAACAAATCTGCTTTTAATCGACTCTGCCCGACTAGGCGTACACCGGGCTCTGTCGCAATCGCACTGACAGCCGGCCACCGCGATTTGTCGCGATGTAATCTCGCGCTCTACCTCGGTTCTCGCAATTCCGCGCCGCTTGGCCAACATCCGCGATCAATCGCCTGCATCGATCACTGGAACGGATGGGCGTTTCACGGGAATTTAACGCTGTCTGCTGCACGCTTTTGGCTCGGTAAAAGTCCGGCGATATGGGATTCGTATGGAGAGATCGACGATTTATTTCCGACGTCTGAAAACGGCGTTCGCTCGACAAAGCTTGATACTTGCACGGAAACGTCGGTTATCTTCTACATCGCTGATTTCTCCATTCGAATTAAAGCGAGGTGGAAAATTTTCGAAGATAACTGACCTCAATAACGCGGTTTATTTTATCCTATACAAATTTGAAAAATTTTCCGTGAAAAATATCGCTTGTCATATTAGATATTCATTAAAAAATGAACGTGCATATTTCGTCACTTGCTTACAGAAAATTAAGTTTCAGACGAATTGCAATTACGAATATTGGCCTATGATACCACGGAATTAGTTAATTAGTCAATTTATTAATCCTTTGGCCTATAACCACGTGCGAGGCTCGTGGTCCGGTTTTCGGGTCGAAATTGATTATCACGAGCCTGACACGTGGTACATCGATCGAGTCAAAATTGACTATCACGGGCCTGATACGTGGTACATTGATCGGGTCAAAATTAACTATCACGGGCCTGACACGTGGTACATCGATCGGGTCAAAATTGGCTGTCACAGGCCTGGCTCGTTAATAAATTTCTTAATAAATTTCACACAAATTCACACACACTCTTCGATAACATTTATCTCCTATAATCCTATCGTCTTATAGATTATTTTCATATTGCTATTTTTCTTCTCTGTCATTTTTCAACTGTTTCATTACCCCCTCATTTTCTCTGACCATCCCTCGAATACTTCTGAACTGTAGGTACGTCTTTCTACCTTCTTGAGGTTTCAATTCCGCGCCATTCTTCGACATGATGGGACATAACTTTATTTTCTACCATGGTTCCAACGTCCCTTATTTTTCCTATTCCTAATTAAAATTGCTATTTCATTGAATACGAATGCACTGCATCTTTTAACCGTAAATCTACAATATATACAATGTACACATACTCTTTTCATCCTTTAACCACTACCTATCGTACGAAACCGTGGAATTATTGTAACAAGAGTGACACATGACCTATCAACCCCCGAGTCAACACCCCATCGTCGAAACTGCACCCTAATTCACACCCTACGCGAGATCCAACAAATCACCGATTAATAGACATAATTGGCAGAATTTCTAAAAAGTAAATCACGAAATAACTGGGAAATCAAGTGTGACAGTAAAAACGAGTTAAACAGACGGAGCAGGAACGTGTACCCGTTGGGACAGCACCGGGGGCGATCCACGAGCGTTCGCGCGGATCAGATGGAATCAATTACGAACAGGAACAAGGCGGCTAACGAGCGTCGATAGATGAATAATCGAACGGCTGGGCACCGAATTAGCGTTTTTCCCGTGTTCATCGGAGCGGGTATCCGCTCGGCGTTTCACCAGCTCGCGCCGCCTCGCCAGCGAGGAAGTGAACACCCACGCTGCACGCGGCCCAGACGCGTTTCACGCTTCGCTAGTGGGATCGTTCTTTCGCCTCACAATGTAAGAGATCGATATCAGCCAGGCTATCGACAGTGTATCGCGTTTCACGGTTGCACGAGCCCGCGTCTTTCTTTTTCTCCGGCTCTGTCCACCTCGTCAGCGGGCACTTGCCTTGAGAAACGCGCTCGATTCACACCTACGAGATTGAAACGAATGGCCAGCCTGCGGTCCTGCTTGTTCGCGATCTCGCGGAATCCGGCTGATCTAGAAGCTTTGTCCAGCGTTCTAGGAAGTCGGGGGAAGTGGCCTTTCACCCTCTTGACAGCTCACCCTTTTACCCGAATCTCTTGCGTTTTGACAGCAGAGACGTACGACGACCATCAGGCAAATTCAAGGACTAATTGAGCCAAAAAGTAACTGGACAAGAGGACCAGGGATTTCGTAAGCTTTGCTTTGAATCATATTTGAAGACACGTTCTACGTTTGATACAAATTATTCTAACAAGTAGTAACGTTTGAAACACGCGGTATAGTCTGAAATCTGTCAATTTAAATATTCATTGCCTGTAAAGATGTGGTGGATTTGTTTTACCTCCCAGACAAGGTCTATTAGCGTGAGTTATTCGAAATTCCCGCCTCGTATACCGTCTAGTCATCCGTTGCGAGGTGTCAGCTGATTTTTGCGAGATAAACTTGCAATTTTGCGTTAATCTACTTTTATGTCGTGAAATTTTTCCGCGGTGTCAATAGACGGTTACGAGACCCGTGTCGATGCAGAGCCTAGCGAAGATACGCGAAGATAGAGGAGAGGAATAGCAATAATGTGAGTAGCGTGCCCAAGGCTTCAAGATAATACCAACTTCGCGACTTGATCGCCGTGAAATCGTGAATTATTAACGCTATTAGTTATATATTTATAACGAGAATCGCGATCGCATCGCGGAATCAGGTTGAACGGGTCCCGCGAACGACGCCAGTGGCGACACGCTATTATTTTTCGCGATGCATAAAAATCCTTGGGATAAGCGGATATTTATCGACATCAACGTTTCCGAATGAGTCAAACGCTGCTATTAACGTTTCATAATTTTACGGCAACGCGATTAAATCGCTATTCAGCCCGGAATTTTTCATGTTTCCTTCACTTCCGAGGCTGCTATTATCATCGAATATCTATAATAATTGCAAATAACATTTCCCGAGGCAGGAAGCTTCATTTTAAAGTCCAATGATGTTATCGATAATATAAATAAACCTATGATTAACTCTTTATTCGGCTATTTACGCTTCCAAAGAAGACATAACCTAACAAATCCGATGCTTCCTATAATTCCACTTTATCGCGCAACGAGACTACCAGTGCCATTAATAAATATAAAATTACCTCTTCGTTTGTACATTCGAGTTTCCGGAATGAAAGGAATTCGAATTCCTTTTCCCGCCAATTTCCCGCGTCACTTTACAAACGCTCCGGAGTTAACCAAAATGGCGGGTTCGTTGAGCCTACGAAACTCAGAGTTCCCGGGGTACAGGATGAAAGGCTGCGTAGTCTGCGTGAAAACGGCATCATGGGAAGCAAGGAAACCCACGTGGCCGCGTAAAAACACGATCGAAGGATCGAACGCGCCGTTTCCAGTTTCCAGCAAGAAATCCGCGCGCGGCTCGCCGCGGCGATTTTGCCGATAGCGCGCAGGTGGGAGGCGTAGAAGTACCTCGAGGAAATCTCGCGAAACTTAACGCGAATTGAGTGCGCTATAAAGTGTCACGCCGGGAAATGTTTTACGATGATGCAAGTTTGTCGTGGCGCTGGAAAATCGAGGTCGAGTTTGCATGGCCGAGCGTGCCGTTGCCTCGCCGTTGGTGGTTTATGCAGCCAGCATATTTACGCCTCTCTTTGCCCGTAACAGAATGCATTGTTGGGTCATCGTAAATGCTGGCGTGTGACGCGCGCCTCTTATTTGACCCTTTTCGGTGCATCCAGGTTTCACCTCGATGCTTTCGACGCGTGCTCGAGCATTCCTCGCGCTGTCGACGATAGCGAAATACGAATTCGCAGGTTTCCAACAGCGAAATATCCCACCCGTGCTTTCCTCCGGTATAATTTCTTCGACTCGCATGGTTTCCAAGAGGTGGAACGAACAATTGGATAATTTTATTTACAGGAGAGTTCGTATTCGCTCGTGTGACTATGGGAAGATGCAGATGCAGGGAATATTGTTTAAAAGATTCGTAGACGCGAGATGAGAGTGGTTTTTGATTTTTGAAAGTAAAATCGTGGAATCGCTATTGTTCGGGTTGCCGCGAGTTGGATTTATGAGACATTCGGTAAACAGTAAGCTGTAACATCTTATGTAAGTTGTTGGATACAATTTCAGAAGGTGTAGTTTCCGCACGTAAAAGATTTGAATGGTGGCTAGTAAGAAACGGGGTTAGCATGTCGGTATATTATAAGGTGAACCAGCTTTCAGCTCGGAAAAGAAATTATAAAGCGTAGGTGGTGATCAATGAAACAGTTGTTGAATTTACACAATGTTCGTTTACAACTTTGAACAAGACCATTATGTTTCTCATGCTCGCCAAAGAAACTTCCATTGAAATCGTTGCTGCGAAATGCCACATGCACCGAACTTCACTTCTGTTACACAACTAAATGTATGATATCTTAAATAATAAAGGAAAACAAACTGCCTGCGTTGGGTAAGAAAATTATTCATCGGGACTCTGCGAAAATCTCAATTGGCAGGCAATACCAGTCTTCGTGAATTGCGCAATTCTTAAATGATACAGAATCTTCTCCAAAAATTAAAAATTAAATATCACAATAAAGTGACGAGATATAGCACTCCATAGATTGCATAATTAAAAATATATTCCAATCCTAGAACTGCAATATATAGAAAAATCTAAAATTCCAAGCTTAAATTCTTACATCCCAAAGAAGGAAGAGATATAAAAATTACAGTAAAAGTAAAAAATTATTCACCAAGACTTCACGAAAATCTCAATCGATAGGTAATACCAGTCCCTATAAGTTACGCAATTCCGAATTGATATAGAATATTTGTCAAAAATTAAAAATTAAGTATCACAATAAAGTGACGAGGTACGGTTCTTCATAGGATCCATAATTAAAAATATATCCCAAACCTAGAACTATATAGAAAAATCTAAAATGCCAGACTTAAATTCTTACATTCCAAAGAAGGAAGATATGAATATTACAGAGAAATTAAAAATTAAGTATCACAATAAAGTGACGAGGTACGGTTCTTCATAGGATCCATAATTAAAAATATATGCCAATCCTAAAACTATATAGAAAAATCTAAAATGCCAGACTTAAATTCTTACATACCAAAGAAGGAAGATAAAAATTATAGAGAAAGCAAAAAATTGAATCAACATTTTAAATAAAAATTTAACAGGTTTGCAAATTAAATTCCCACATGGAAGATACTCCAAGGATTAAAAATATCCAGGAAAAAATTTAAAAGAGAAACTCACTTGGAATTCAATTTTGTTAATTTTCCTGTGGGTCTGTAAAAAGTTAACTCAACCTTTTGAATAAAAATTCAACATATCTGGAAATTAAATTCCCACGCGAAGGATATTCCAAGGATTAAAAATATTCAAGAAAAAATAAAAAAAAATAAAAACTCAGGTGGGATTCAATTTCCTTAATTTTCCTGCGATTCTGTAAAAAATGGAATCCACCTTTTGACTGAAAATTCAACAGGTTTGGAAATTAAATTCCCACGCGAAGGATACTCCAAGGATTAAAAATATTCGGGAAAAAATAAAAACTCAGGTGGAATGCAATTTCGTTAATTTTCCCGTGGCTCTGGTACCCGATATTAAATCGCAGGGATGCGTTTACCGATGCCACGGTGTATTATGAGATAAGTGGAACGACAAGAGAGCACGGCGGGCATTGTGCGAGCGCGCGCGGTGGGGCGCGTCGAGCCAGGCTAGAAAATGTCTTCCTAGAGAGAAAAGAGAGTAAGAGAAGGGCAAAGGTGGGCAATAAAATCGAGTTATTATCCTTATTATCGGCAGCGTTGCGAAAGCTCGCGCGCGCGAGCGCGTGGGCCGCGTGTAGACTCATTGTCGTACTATGTGCACCCGCGTAGCCTACCACGGGGTACGGTCCCAGTGTGCCCGTAGGATCGATAACCCGGCAGAAAATCGAAGATCGAACGGCGTGTTCCTCCATGCTCGCGTTAATTCCCTCGTCCTGTTAGAAAGTACACAGCGCCGGGGTCGTGAGACGGAGCGGAGATGAATCTCTGCCCAACGCTTTCTATGCTAACAGCTTATGTACTGTTTAAGGTAATTGGATGATCATCTCCCCGATGACGCAATGCTTGGTCCGATAGCTGGGGAATTATTCCACGGGACGAGGTGTACGCGATTTCGTTTATGATAGCACCGGGCTCTTGCCAGCAACATCTTCGGTATTTCGAGTGGGCTTTCTTGGAAGCGAGATCCCTCGATAGGAGGGGACTATAGGTTTTAGGATTTACGACACTACCTATGCGAATATGACGGACATAAAGCGGGAACATAGGTCCCTGCGATATACCCTAACAATTTTCACAGAAAATTCCTTATTTTGCTAGATAATTAATTTTTATCTTTATCCATCGGATAGATCTGATTAAACACAGGTATAACAGGTATATTTTATTCTTGATCCAAGTATGAGGGTTAAGGTTACGCGAATTTTCGATATCGACCGAAGGAGTCACATCTGAAAATAGAATTACATCGCATTGCGTGACGAGGAGATTGAACATGGAGATCGGACGGAATAGAGCAATAAAACACCGGTAGACGTGAAATAATTCTTAACCTTCAGCCGGTGATGTATATACCTTTCTGCTACCACTAATGGCGACGTAGCGTCTGTTTGACGTATTGTTAAACGGAGGTCTATCGTTTCTTTCATTATACCGTATTTATACAGGAATATTCGTATATTATTTCGTCGAAGATAGAGGAAAGCCAATTTATACCAGTGCTATCTGAAATTCCAAGAGTATCAAAGGTAAAATCAGGTGCACCGAACAATCTCTTCCTCGTACCCCCGTTCAGTCCGGAATACAAACTCCGTAGCTGGTAAAAGTCGCAGACGTACGACGAAATACGACTTCTCGTTCCTCGAATCGTTCGCTTCCGTGATTCCAGAGATACACGTATCACCCACTTGCGGCCGTCAAAGCGGGACAATATCAATTACGCGTGTCGGGTAATAACCTGGAAAGAATGGAAGAAAATCGGCGGCGCGCATGCGCGATACGTTAGGCTGTCGCCTTTCGCCGATAACGCGTCTATCGATCATTCCACCGGGGCGATCCACATACCGATAATACACATTGTATTACAATTCATTACACAGTATGCAGACACGGCGGAAAAGGAAAGCGGCAGGAAAATCAGCAGGCTTCAAAGGGGCCCGTGTGGAGCGCGGAGCGATGATTATCGGACCAACCGCGTGCGGTAACACAAAGTGAATTCCAATAAACTGGCCGGCATTTTTCCGCATCCCACGTGGCACGCGGAGTTCACGCATCGCGTTCGAAGTCGCGTTCCCTCTTTGGTTTCGCGCGTATCTCCGCTTGCCGGGAGCCGAGGGGGCTGGCGGATCGGGCCCGACTCGCGCGTCGCCTCCGCTTCGAACCGTGCACGTGGCTGGAATTGCTCGAATTGCCGCGACTCCGCTCTTATTTATTCCCCCATCTGGAGTACGCTCGCAGAATTCGAGAGCTTGTCCCTCGAATACGGAAGGCGACTCGCCGCGCGGACATTTGTTTATGAGAATCGCGAGACCGGGGGCAAGTTCCGAGGACGACGCGGATTTTGAGCCAGCCAGATTCGTGGAATGGTTCGTTAGGTACCGGGATCGGGTACCGCGGTCGCCATTACTTCTTCATTTAATTGGGAGGAATGATCCTTTCTCGTTTTTGGACAGGATGAGACGGTGGTTGGAATGTTCCGTTAGTGAACGGCAAATTTTACGGAAGTACCGAAATAGGTACTGAGATCAGGTACCACATTGGGGCTATTATTTACTTTAGTGGAGGAAGATGTTTCCTATTTTTTGGAAGACGAAGAATTGGTGGTTGGAATGTTTCGTTAGTGAACGACAAGCTTTTTCAAAGTGTCGAATTAGGTACTAAGATCAGGTACTACATTGGGGCTATTATTTACTTTGATAGACAAAGATGTTTTCTATTTTTTGAGAGACGAGGATTTGGTGACTGGAATTCTTTTTTTGGAACCGATAATTTTTGGGAAAGTATCGAAATAGGTACTGAGGTCAGGTATCACATTGGGGATATTATTTAATTTGATGAAGGAAGATGTTTCCTATTTTTTGGAAGATGAAGAATTGGTGGTTGGAATGTTTCGTTAGTGGGCGACAAGCTTTTTCAAAGTGTCGAATTAGGTACTAAGATCAGGTACTACATTGGGGCTATTATTTACTTTGATAGACAAAGATGTTTTCTATTTTTTGAGAGACGAGGATTTGGTGACTGGAATTCTTTTTTTGGAATCGATAATTTTTGGGAAAGTATCGAAATAGGTGCTGAAATCAGGTACCACATTGGGGCTATTATTTACTTTAGTGGAGGAAGATGTTTTCTATTTTTTGGAAGACGAAGGGTAGGTGTTTGGAATATTTTATTAATGAACGACAAATTTTTCCAGAGTATCGAAATAGGTACAATATCAGGTACTATATTGGGCCTATTGTTTTCTTTGATCGAGGAAGATGTTTCCTATTTTTTGGAAGACGA